>NC_050189.1:260000-300000 GCF_008315115.2 Sander lucioperca
GGATTTCAGGACCAGAGAGGAATGGAGGAGGACAACCAGAACCAGGAGCAGCGGAGCAACGAGGTCCCCAGAAGACAAGCAGCAGACTGGGACTCTGATAGCAGCCATGTTCAGGTCAGTGTTCTCCTATCATATAACGTTACTGGCTTCACCGAGCTTTCTGCCGCTGGCGCACCAAATGCTTGCTCGTGTGAAATGGTTGTCTCTTTGTAAAGTCTCTAGTGTGGTGGAGACCTACTAGATGTGTCCTCAGAGAACTCCTGTTGGGATTTGACTCTATAAAGTAAATGTCATTGAGCGGAGAGTTGATTCTGAGAGCAGTGGCGACATAGAGAGAGAGAAACAAACAATGGAGCGTTTTCCCTCCAAAACTAACTAACGGAGTGAACACAGGAAACACACCGCGGATACACAGAGAGAGAAGTGGGGACTTTTCATTTAATAATCTTCAGACTCCATGTATATAATCACTACTTTTAGCGTGTATAGAGCCAGCATATCTCCACCAGACTCCATGTAAATAATCAGGACTTTTAGCGTGTATAGAGCCAGTTTATTTCCACCAGACTCCATGCAAATAATCAGGACTTTTAGCGTGTATAGAGCCAGCATATCTCCACCAGACTCCATGTAAATAATCAGTACTTTTAGCGTGTATAGAGCCAGTATATTTCCACCAGACTCCATGTAAATAATCACTACTTTTAGCGTGTATAGAGCCAGCATATTTCCACCAGACTCCATGTAAATAATCACTACTTTTAGCGTGTATAGAGCCAGCATATTTCCACCAGACTCCATGTAAATAATCAGGACTTTTAGCGTGTACAGAGCCAGCATATTTCCACCAGACTCCATGTAAATAATCACTACTTTTAGCGTGTATAGAGCCAGCATATTTCCACCAGACTCCATGTAAATAATCAGGACTTTTAGCGTGTATAGAGCCAGCATATTTCCACCAGACTCCATGTAAATAATCACTACTTTTAGCGTGTATAGAGCCAGCATATTTCCACCAGACTCCATGTAAATAATCAGGACTTTTAGCGTGTGCAGAGCCAGCATATTTCCACCAGACTCCATGTAAATAATCAAGACTTTTAGCGTGTATAGAGCCAGCATATTTCCACCAGACTCCATGTAAATAATCAGGACTTTTAGCGTGTATAGAGCCAGCATATTTCCACCAGACTCCATGTAAATAATCAGGACTTTTAGCGTGTATAGAGCCAGCATATCTCCACATGTAAATGGGTGAATTAATGGTTTATTTCAACCAAACCAGAGTGGTGATTGTTGGAACAGTGGAAAGATGAACCAAGACGACTTTTGATAATTTGATTTAGTTTCTGTCCACTTTGAATGAATATGTTTATGTTTAATATGTTTAATAATCATAACATTTCTGTTTTAATTAAATGGAGTCTGGTAAAATGCTCAAAATGAATCTATATTTAGATGGCCTTTGATATATATTTTTTCTATTGATTATAAATTTAATTTATTTATGTTTTTAGAGGGTTGTAGCCGATTCTGGTCTCTGGCACGGACCAGTGGTCACAACCACTAGTGGCACAGTGGTCATAACCAGCTTCTTACTGGCACAAAGGGCACTAAAATGACTGGTCCTGACCACCTCCTCTGGGATCTGTTCTGTTGTTTGGACCAGTTGAGTGATCTGTGGAGTGTTTGTATTTATTTTTAATACAACTTTTCACGTTTCTCATTGTTAGCAGAATCACCTAATGTGAGAAGCCATAATCGTTTGTCTATCCAATGTTATTGATCACTATTATTAATAGAAATCATCATAATAACAATGATTCAGTTCTTATTATTAGTTGTATTTTATGAGTAGTACTATCGACTATGCAGGTCCGTGTCTTCCTGACTGGTTTAAACTTTACCAATGTGTTGCATTTTAAAAGCTTGTCACATTACCCTTTGTATCAAATCTTGATCTAGAAACTAATGTCAAATAAATGTAGTGGAGGAAGTAATGTAGAGTTGAGTGACAAAGCAACATCAAATGAAATACAAAAATGTAAAAGTTTAATTAAAAATTCAACTTAAGTAGCCTACAGTACAGTAACAAAAGTAACAGTGGAATCATCTTTTAAAATGCAACACATTGGTAAAGTTTAAACCAGTCAGGAAGACACGGACCTGCATAGTCGATAGTACTACTCATACAACTACGACTAATAATAAGAATTAAATCATTGTTATTATGATTTCTATTAATAATAGTGATCAATAGCAATGGATAGACAAACGATTATGGCTTCTCACATTAGGGGATTCTGCTAACACAGTGAGAAACGTGAAAAGTTGTATTAAAAATAAATACAAACAATCACTCCACAGATCTCTCAACTGGTCCAAACAACAGAACCGATCCCAGAGGAGGAGGTCAGGACCAGTCATTTTAGGGCCCTTTTAGTCCAGGCAAAGGAACTCATTTTGGAGCCAAAAATAGAACTAATTGTAAAATAATTTTTTTCAGTATAGATCTTTTCTATAAGGTGTCCAGAACAACATACTAAAAGTCCTAAGAAATCCTAGTTGAGGAAATATGGGGCTATTTTTTTCCTTTACTCCTATCAGAATACAACTTTATACAATGAAAGTATCCATGAAAAGTAAACATTTCTGTATTACAAGTTTCTTTGAAAATTAATTTGAATATGCAAATGAGCTATACACTAATTGAATATAGGCTACCCAAAATATACCCGCATAGGCTTAATTTTTTCCTTTACTCCTACCACAATAAAACCTCACACAGTGAAAGTATACATGAAAAGTAACATTTTTGTTTTACAAGTGTCCTTATTTGCGAACAACCCTTACCTAATGACATTCCCCCACAGATAACATCAGAAGAAAGTCAGAATTGCCCTCTTAGTCAATAGTAACGTGGTGAGATTACATTTTGCTACCTTGTCGTGGTGGGGAGGCTTGTGTGCCTCCGTGACCCTGAAGACTATACCGGCGGGGGTTATACCCCTGGCAGGTACTACCAAGCCAGGCAGTTTTCAGGTTAGAGGCCAGTCTAAAAGCCGCATGGCCATCACCCATTGGCAGTAGGATGATTGGATGAAGATTGGGCCGATGTATTTGTCATACATATGAATGGTGTTTCTACCTATGCAAATTAGGACATATTCAATAAGTGTGGAGCTCATGTGCATATTCAAATTCATTTTCATTTTCAAAGAAACTTGTATTACAAACATTTTTACTTTCATGGGTACTTTCATTGTATAAAGTTTTATTCTGATAGGAGTAAAGGAAAAAAATAGCCCCATTGGGGTGTATTGTTGTCTGGCCTTACTGGCACACATCTTGGATTGATGAGAATTTAACATATTTCCTCAACTAGGATTTCTTAGGACTTTTAGTATGTTGTTCTGGACACCTCATAGAAATGATCTAAGCCGCAACAAATTATTTTACAATTAGTCTGTTGTAAAACACTACTTTGCCTGGACTATTTGTGCCAGTAAGAAGCTGGTCATGACCGCTGTGCCACTGGTCGCGACCAGTGTCTTTTGCGGCCCTAGTGGTTGTGACCACTGGTCTGTGCCAGAGACCAGCTGGTCTGTGCCAGAGACCAGCTGGTCCTGACCACACAGATTTTCATAATCAATAATAATCATAATATATCTGATATAGTGTATTTTATAGACAAAAGATTATGATCTCTGACATTTATCCAGCTAACAGTGCTGCCAAAACGACAGGAAAGGAGAGAAAATACTAAAGCCGCTTCACAGACCACAGGGCAGACCAGTGAGGAGCTGGTGGCGACCAGTGTCTTTAGCGCCCCTAGTGGCAGTAACCACTGGACCCTGCCAGAGACCATGGTCCCGGGACAGACCACGGAATTGGTTACAACCCCTGCTGATGTTTCATGTAAAGCACTTTGAATGGCTTGTTGCTGAAAGGTGCTGTAGAAATAAAGGTGCCTTGCCTTACAACCTCAGCCTGTCAGTCAGTCACCAGGGCACAGAAACCACTGTTGTGCCTGCTTAGGAAGTGTAACGTCAACAGCACCGCGACCGCTTTCGGCTCTCCATTAATAGGCTCGTTGGAGATGAGCCAGATCTGCGCAGAATCGATCACCTGCGGTCGCCGCCCAATGCATGCTGGGTAGATTTGTGTCCGACTTGATCCGACTTGCTCTGACGTCATGCACACGTGGGCAACGATAACCTCAGGAGATCAAGGTGGCCGCAGGTTTTAGAGCCAGGCGCCGCAGTTGCTCTCCACCGAGCTGATCTAACAGCTGATTAGTTCAGAATGGACTCAACATGATGACGTTTTATAACTTTTTATTGATTTTGATTTGGAGGGATTTAACTGCTATTTGTCTGATTTAAAGGCTTATTCTGTACAGAACACATGTTGTGTGGCTGATAAGTTATATTTAAAAGTCAGAGAGACAAAATCCGTTCAGATTACTGATCATCTACATTGTGTAATTTACTGGTCGCACATGTGCGAGTGGATGTAAAATTCAGTCGCACGCTCTAAAATTTTGCCTATATATAGCCTAACTCGTTGAATGGTATGATTATGATGGTTTCAGAGCAGTGGTCAGTAAATGTATATTTTAGGCTGCTTACACATTCATTACGCTGTTTCATTACAGCGTTACAGTTGTTTCAAAGGGATTAAAGTTCTCCGTCGCTATGACGGATTTCTGTCAATTTGAGTTTAGAAATGCCATATCTTATTGATCCAGCTCCAATGAGGGAAAGAATGTGGGGGTGGGGGGTGTCTATCACTTTTTCTTTTTCTTTTAGTAAGGCAACTACAAATATTAGGTCCGTTGAATGAATGTGAATTTTGTGATGCGTTTTTGAGAACTTCCTGTTTCTCAATCAGTGACAGCTCAAGAAGATGCATCAGCCATAAGTTTCGCAATGCTGTAGCCTAGCTACACGCTTGTCTCCTTAGCCCGTTTGCTTAAAAAAACACGACCATGGAGTATGCACAGACGCGGCCTGCACAACACATGGATGTAGCTAGGCTACAGCAATAATAACGGCGCAACATGGTGTTTTATCTTAAATCTGTGGACATGGTGAGAATGCTCTGGCCCTAAACATCCAAGCTCGGGCCACATCAATCAGTTGTCAGGAAAGAAAACAAAACGTCAGATCTGCGGACGAGGCTGAGAGCAATGTGGCTGAGGTTAGCACAACAAGCGGATCGGCGTGCGAGTCAGTCTAGCGCTAATGAAACGGGGGAGCTGGAAGACCCGCCTGCCGGTTCCTGATCAGCTAGCAACGGAGAGAGGGTTGTCAATAAGACGATGACGGTGTTGGCGGTGCTCCACCTTTGGTAGGGTATGTTTGAAGCGCAGCCAACAAGCTAACGCACATTTGACGGTATCACCCAGATGTGCCGATCACCAGGGTGAGAAAAAACCCCCATGAGACCAACTCTTTATTCCCGCTGCTATTAAGCAGCCTTTAGACGCATAAGCAGAACAGGATGAAACAATCACTGAAGCAATTGGCAGTTACATTGGCATATTATACTACATTATATATTATGTTATCTAGCCAAGGTGGAACAAATTGTGACACCTCCATAATGCACTCGTTTTTATTTTTTTTATCATCATATCATCCATATGACCTGAAAAAAAGTTCAGTCAAAAGATTTTTTTTCACTTCAATCCCTGGTTTCATTACAACTTGCCTGAAAAATGTAGAATATTTCGGAACTTATGAAGGTTATGAAGAGTACATTTGCTTCCATAATAACATATCTGCAACCGGCACATATTTTCCTTCATTTTGTCATAAAAAAGTTAAAAAGATAGAACTAAATAAAGAGTTAAAATTTAGAGTGAAAGCAAGTCTAGGGTTTAAAGAAGGTTGTTCACTAACTCTCTCTCTCTTTTTGTCTGTTGCTATAGAAACGGAGAGGAGGAGTGGGACCCAAATGTCACCACTGTCAGCACTGTGACAAATCCTTCACAACATCAAAATATTTAAAGATTCATCAGAGAGTTCACACTGGAGAGAATCTACACAGCTGTGATCAATGTGGGGCAGCTTTCACACTACAGAGTGACCTAAAAAAACATCATCGCATTCACACTGGAGAGAAGCCGTACAGCTGTGATCAGTGTGGGGCAGCTTTCACACGAAAGGGTCATCTAAAAGACCATCAACGCCTTCACACTGGAGAGAATCTTCACAGCTGTGATCAATGTGGGGCAGCTTTCACACACAAAAGTAAACTAAAAATGCATCAACGCATTCACACTGGAGAGAAGCCGTACAGCTGTGATCAATGTGGGGCAGCTTTCACACTACAGAGTACCCAAAAAAAACATCAACGCACTCACACTGGAGAGAAGCCGTACAGGTGTGAACAATGTGGGGAAACCTTTTCTCAGAGTAATCACCTTAAAACCCACCAGCGCATTCACACTGGAGAGAAGCCGTACAGCTGTGATCAATGTGGGAAAACTTTTTCTCATGGTAGTAACCTTAAAACCCATCAACGCATTCACACGGGAGAGAAGCCGTACAGCTGTGATCAATGTGGGGCAGCTTTCACACTACAGAGTACCCTAAAAAAACATCAAAGCATTCACACTGGAGAGAAGCCGTACAGCTGTGATCAATGTGGGAAAACTTTTTCTCAGAGTAGTCACCTTAAAACCCACCAGCTCATTCACACTGCCTCATTGTGAATATGTTTCAGAGCCAAGCTGTTTCCTCATGCCCTGATAGGCTGAGTTGTTATATTCTGATCCCCTCACTGTTTACAAAGGTGAGGTCAAATTGCTGAAATATTTAGTCTGTTGTCCCTTAAGACAAACAAAAGAAGCAAACATTCATAACTGGGAAGCTTTAATCAGAACATGTCTGCTGCTTAAAAAATGACTTGAACAGTTAATGTGTTTAAACTGCGTCTGTGCCGCCGCCATCTTGAGACAGACAGCTGATCTTAAAGACTCAGAAAAAGATTTTTGTACTGCTTTTGGATGTTCATGTACAATAAATGCTAAACTAAGCAACATGGAATAACATTTCACAGATGAAAAAGATGTTTTACAATATTTAACTATTACGAAAGTGGTGAATTTAATATCACAAAAGGTAACAATAATCCTTCTTTTAAAGGGATATTTCACTGCTGGAAAGATGAATATGTATTAAATTGGGTCATTTATGTAGTATAAATGTTAAAATGTTTTAGAAGTTGGTGCTTTCTAGACCGAGAAAAGCCAGAAAATTTATTTTTTGTCTCATGTGGATGAAAGGCAACAATTCCCAGAAGGCACTTGCTTTGCTTCTCTACGAGTCCACTCCCAAGCCACGCCTACCGGTTACAGACATAGACAGAGGCAGTCAAGTCAACTCAAATGGGTTTTATTGTCATTTCAACCATATACACAAAACGCTTCACCGTGGCTCAAGTGGTGTTACACATTTAAAATATAAAAAACATATAAAACGACATAGGAAACAGGCTACATTTAGTGCACACACATTATAGGCTCCATACAGTTCAGCTAACGCATTGGTAGCATTAGCGCTTGGTTGGATATAGCTAAACATGAGTATAAACGCATCCGTGAATTCGCATAGAATGGTCGACATTTAACAGTCACAAATTCCACCAGCGGTGAGCAGTTAGTTGGATACCAGCAGTAACGACTATTTAAGTTTAGGGAAAAGATGTTTGTTGTAAGTGTTTGGATTAAAACACTACCAAATAACACACATTCTTCTTCTTTGGATTAGGAAGACTAGTGGCTGCAATAGTGTATTGCTGCCCTCTACTGTTTGTTACAACATTGTCTTACATTATTTGTTTTTTTATTATAAAATCAACAACTGCCTATACTCGTAACACTATAGTATAACAATATACAATATTTTTTTAAACTTGGAACCAAAAATGTATCCGATCTGTGACTCCAAACCGTGATCCTGACCCTGAGTCTTGTGATCTTTGCACCCCTAGCTGTTACCATCTTATCTTATCTTATTTGTGTAAGATTAACAAGTAAAGGAACAAATGGAAACTAGAAAATTTCTGAAAAAGTTGCGGTGGTGAATGCCAGAATCTTTGTGAAAACTGCGTAAGATGGGTTTAAAAACATATTAGTTCTTAAGAACGTTTAGTGAACGAGGCCCATTGTTCTCATCTTTAGAAACATATTACATATTTTTTTTTATTTTTTTTTACTTTTTTTGCCTGACAGGGAGTCGGTACTGAATTTACTTTTACTTTATTTTCATTAGCTCCACCCAACTGGAAGTTGGCCATTTTGTATTGTATGCTCTGAAGTTATTGTTGTTTTGTAGTTTACCATCATATTATCTTCCTTTGTGGACTTTTCATTTAATAATCTTTGTGTGACATTTCATATTGACTGTTTGTATTTTCTGTGACTGAATGTGGTTTTAAATCTGTTGAGGTCTGTTCAGACTGAAAGTAAAGACTCTGATGATGATGTTTTCCAGCCAACACTAAAGAATGATGGAGCAGCAGGGAACAGACCAAGTCAAATAGCAAACAGCTGATTTATTCATCTGACTTGTAAATTAATGTCAATGATTTCATTTTAAACTTCTTGAAATTTGAAACAAATGAATGCTTACTCATGCTAAGAAGCTTGTGCTCGGTCCTGGACGTAGCAGCAGACCTGCAGGGATTTCTGGACCTCTTCAGTTCTCTGAACAGAATAAATAAAATAAAATGAGGCCTCATGCTGATTATTTGGGACTTGATTTGGTGGGTTTCTCCTTCCTGCCGTTTCTGTGTTTAAACTCCTTGATAAGAGAACGTTTCCATCCACTAAAAGTGCTGACAGACTCAGATTATTATTCTAAGTGTCTGACAACATTACCTACAGAGATAGAGTTTTTAGATAAAGAGGAAGATCCTTTTAGTTTAACATGAAACAGCCCCGAAATCACCATCACCAAACCCACCAGACTCCATGTAAATAATCAGGACTTTTAGCGTGTATAGAGCCAGCATATCTCCACCAGACTCCATGTAAATAATCAGGACTTTTAGCGTGTATAGAGCCAGCATATTTCCACCAGACTCCATGTAAATAATCAGGACTTTTAGTGTGTATAGAGCCAGCATATTTCCACCAGACTCCATGTAAATAATCAGGACTTTTAGCGTGTATAGAGCCAGCATATTTCCACATGTAAATGGGTGAATTAAGGGTTTATAAGTGTGTTTAATAATCATTACATTTCCATTAAATGGAGTCTGGTGAAGAAATAAAGTAAAATGCTGAAAATGAATCTATATCTTTTAATTTCTCCTTACATTTCTACATTATTTTAGTTATTAAAATGCTGTACATTATTAAATACTCAAGTAAAGTACAAGTACCTTGAGTTAAGTACAGTAGGTTACTTGAGTAAATGTACTCAGTTCCAGACTGTTATCAAGGATAACAGGTGGGGTAATTAGCTCAGGCCCCACCCTCCCAGCATGCTAGGTGACACAAATCAAACACACCCTGCTGCCATGTACTTGTTACCAACAGGTGCATGCTGGTTGTGGCTAACACACACACACACACATATATACGTATATATATATATATATATATATATATATATATATATATATATATATATATATATATATGTGTGTGTGTATGTGTGTATGTGTGTTGTCATAATGAATAATGTTTGTTGTCCGCGTGAATGAACTGTTGGTTTGGACACTGTGTGTGTGTGTGTGTGTGTGTGTGGACATGTTAAAGCACTTTATTTTGTCCTCCAAACGTTACTGTAACATGTTGACAGTTGAATTAAAACACAGATATGTTAAAGACCGAGCCAACAGAGTGAACTGTGAGCTGAACTGAGCATGTGTAAAGAAAGAGAAGGTGCTGTGCTGCCACCTGCTGGCTGTCTGACTCAACTGATATGGTGCTTTCATCCAGAGAGTGTTTTACAATCAGCATCTCATTCCCACTCCCAGCAGTGATAGGGAGCTGCTGTTAAAGGTATATATGAAGGTAACATGATGCATTCAGGGGAAAATAGATAGTAGACCTAAAGAAGCCCAGCTAGCTTCTGGCCTGGGACTGTTACTAC
Source organism: Sander lucioperca (assembly GCF_008315115.2). Classification (NCBI taxonomy): domain Eukaryota; kingdom Metazoa; phylum Chordata; class Actinopteri; order Perciformes; family Percidae; genus Sander; species Sander lucioperca. Next base: position 270,116 of record NC_050189.1, read on the forward strand.
AACATGTAGCCATGTATCTGTGGTGATCAGTAGGATTTGGAATTGTTGCAGCACCCCTGTTTTCATGTTTAAGTGAAGGATGAAGTTCTCACATCTTTTCCTTTCTTTCTTTCTCTTTTATTTCGAACAAAAATATAACTAAAGTACAATATAGAAATACAAGAAGTGTGTTGCAACATACAAAAGGAAAAATAAATGTTAAAGTGTTACAAACAAGAACCAGGATGAAGCAGAAGCTTAGTTTACCACTTATTATTATTATTATTATTATTATTATTATTATTATTATTATTATTATTATTATAATATTTTATTATTATTCAGCTCTAAATATGATGTATTTTCTTATATCTTTTGACGAGTAAAGACATAGAGGTTGCTTATCAGCCAGCATTTCCTCTGTGTAGGGGGGTGTAGTAGTTAGCAGCTCAGTTCGTCTCTTGTTTATGAAAGTTGTTGATGAAGTTTATTTCCTCCTTGTTGTCAGATTGTTGTTGTCATTTCCCCAGAGATAGACTTTGTCTTTGTATCTAAAAGAGGTTTGTTGTTATGAACAGATGTGGAGACAGCAACAGCTGATCATCACCAGTCCTTCATGCTCCTGTTGTCCATATCTAATACAACAGCTGATCATCACCAGTCCTTCATGCTCCTGGTGTCCATATCTAATACAACAGCTGATCATCACCAGTCCTTCATGCTCCTGGTGTCCATATCTAATACCACCTAGTGTGGTAAGGAGGAAGTGAGCTCACAGACCTCTGGAGCTCGCTGCTCATCTCGGCTGCTCATTCCTTGTTGGTAATGAACTTGCACTGAAACACATTCTGGTTGGCATTTACTTAAAAAAAGATAGGTAAAAATTTCTACACAGAAACTCTTTAAAATGTTTACTCAGGAAAGTCTCAAGTGAAATTTGCTCGACAATAAGATTTTTTTTATTTAAAATGCTCAAGTAAACATTACTGGCAATTCTCTTCCTTAGAAACAAGATGCACTCAGTAGTTTCTGGGTTTATTTCAACCAGACCAGAGTGGTGATTGTTGGAACAGTGGAAAGATGAACCAAGACGGCTTTTGGTAGTTTTATTTAGTTTCTGTCCACTTTGTAATAAGTGTGTTTAATAATCATAACATTTCTGTTTTAATTAAATGGTGTCTGCTGGAAATATAAATAAAAATGCTTAAAATTAATCTATATTTTGTCATTTCTCCTTATACGTCCACATTGTTTTGATTATAGAAAAGCTGTACACAATATTTATTACTCAAGTAAAGTACAAGTACCTTGAGTTAATTACAGTACTTGAGTAAATGTACTTAGTTACTCAGTTGACTAACATGAACTCTGGAAAAAAGGAATTGAATGATTTGGACAAGGCTTTAAAATAAGTGTGTTTAATAATCATAACTGTGGAAAACTCCCTGCTGGACTGATGAGCCTACGTCACTCCTTGGACTCATGCATTTGTGCACATGCCCAACTTTGCCATTTCCTTTTGTAGTTTGCTGCTGACGTGAGTACAGCTGCTCCTAAAGTTGTCACTTGTATAAGCTTCTGTTGTGTTGCCGTGTGTGTTATTGAGAATGTAGTGCACAGTTTTATGTCCATGCTGATGTTGCATGTATCTTTGTTTGTGTGGTCAACCTGACTATTGGACCTGAATGCTACTGCTATGTTCCATTAGTGGTCTTAGAGCGCCATCTAGTGGCCAATAGATATAAGGACACAATGAAACCTCTATTCTTTACTACATTGGGCTCTATTGATTCCCATTACTATCCAGAATTATTTGGTTGTTTGCACAGCAACTTTTTATTGCATAGCAATTATGTATATTGTATATAATTATGTATATTGCAGAGTGATTTGTTGCTTATTGCTCTTTAATCTGTATATAAGTACATTCATTATGTACAGGTTATATTTACATATTATAGAAAACCACACACACACACACACACACACACACATACACACACACACACATAAGCCCAAACACATACTATTGCAAGCAACAACCACTTTATTCACTGCTGGATCTGGATGTTAATAAATCTGTTGAACTAAAACTGAAGGTTGCAGCGACTCTCTTACCGGAGTACATAGCCAGCTCGGGTAGCGCCAGAGAATAACGTACAAGGACTTCACAATAACATTTCTGTTTTAATTCAAGGGAGTCTGGTGGAAAAATAAATTAAAAATGCTCAAAATGAATCTATATTTTTTTATTTCTCCTTATTCTTCTACATTATTTTAGTTATTAAAATGCTGCACATTATTTAATACTCAAGTGAAGTACAAGTACCTGAAGTTAAGTCCAGTACTTGAGTAAATGTACTCAGTTCCAGTCCACCACTAACTGATTGATTAACTGAATGTGTATCTGTTGTTTCCCCTCCTGACCTCCGGGCGGCAGCGTTCTTTCATTTTAAACTTTTAATCTGAAAAACCCTGACTGGGAGGACACCGGAAGTCTGGTGTCTTCACTGTGATGTGTGTCTGGCGGCGGGATAGCTGTGTAGTTTGTTATTAGTGAGTTTTAAGAAGACAGAGCTCCAGGTAAACCCGCACACACTCAGGTAAACACTTTAATAACTGCTCTTTTACACGGCAGTCACAGAGAAGAGAAGACAGAGCTGCGCATGCGTTAGCTTCCCATTCGGCTGCTTAATGCTAACGGAGCTGAGCAGAAGCTAGCTAGCTCTTTCATATGGCTCTTTGTGGTTTAGCTTCTTTAAAGCTAATGTACTTGCTCTTACTACTTGTTGTCTGGAGTTTGCACCTCCAGGGTTGAAAGCACTTCATTGGAAGTCTCTTTGGATAAAAGCGTCAGCTAAATGACATGTAATGTAATGTAATGTAGCAGGCTAGCTAGTAGTTGATATTCATGTTTTGTTGCATCGACCCTAACCACCTGAACCGGGACCCCCGTTTGTTTTGGAGGGAAACGGGCCTTTGTTAGTTGTTCTCTCTCTCTCTCTCTCTCTCTCTCTCTCTCTCTCTCTCTCTCTCTCTCTCTCTTCCAAAGAGAAAAAGATAGAAAGTATTAGTATGTGTGTGTCTGTCAGCTGCTCCATTGTTGACCTTCTTCTAAAATATTAGAAAGCCAAGCCGTTCTAAATGTACATACAAGAATCATTAGTGTTGTATCTTGTGTGTTTGTGTTGTATCTTTTGTGTGTGTGTTGTATCTTGTGTGTGTGTGTGTGTTGTATCTTGTGTGTGTGTGTTGTATCTTGTGTGTGTGTGTGTTGTATCTTGTGTGTTTGTGTTGTATCTTGTGTGTGTGTGTTGAACCGTCTGGGCCACCGTAGCAGTGTGAGGGGAAACGGCCCAAGTTGTGTTTGTTAACCAGCGTTATGGTGGTGTTTGTTTTTCCCTTTAGATTTATTCCCAGTTTAATATAAAGCTGTTCTCTCCAAACTCCTCTGAGTTGATGTTGGAGCTAGGAAGGAAATGGAACCGTTTCCCAGCCGCTGCTTTGAGTGTTCAGACTGTTGTTGTAGTTGTGTGTGGATGTGAGGAAAACCAGAGGAGACAGCAGCTCCTGAATATCTCTGCTGCTGTGATTAGTCCTGAACAGAATCCAGAGTGAGTCCAGCAGCCCCAGTGGAGCTCTGCTGGATTTCAGGACCAGAGAGGAATGGAGGAGGACAACCAGAACCAGGAGCAGCGGAGCAACGAGGTCCCCAGAAGACAAGCAGCAGACTGGGACTCTGATAGCAGCCATGTTCAGGTCAGTGTTCAGGACTCAACAACCACTCTAAAGTAACAGAGGGCTATTTCACAGAACCTAGATAATGGATTAGACCAGGATTTCCCAGGTATCCTGGATGTATTAAGCCTTGACTTGGTTTTCATGAAAGCAGAGACAGATAAGTTACCATTAGGACTGTGACGGTAACCACATCACCGCAATACTCATAATCATCACCGCATATCTTTTATTTTTATACTTTGTGCTCGTGGAAGTTCCAGGAGAACAGATATTGTGTGATATGAAATATAATGAAAGCAATAATCATTGCGTATTTATCCTCATTGACTGTCTTCTATCCTACATTCAAGAGTTTATGGAGTGAGAAAAACAAACTGAAGTTGCTCGTCCCTTCAGCTTTGCACATGAGGATGGACAGTCCGTTGAGCTGAGGTGGACACATTAACGTTAACGCTGCAGTGTTTACCATTGAACATTAGCCTAGCAGCTAGCAGAGTTTCCTTCTGCTTATAGCTTAATCCTGACAAAACGGCATGTTGAGTTTCAGCCTGCATGCACGTTCTGTAGCCTAAACAGAGCAGCTGATATTGGTTATATTAGAGAGAGCAACAAGTTAGCAGACTGCTGAGTCTCCCTCTCTGCTCTCTGTCTGCTCAGCTGCTGAGACCACTGTGCTGCGAAGCGTCTGCCCTCGGCGTTTTCCTTTTTACTTTATTGACAATAGAGCTTTGTGAACTGTCTGTGGAATTGATCAACGGAGAGGAGAGAAAGCAGAGTGGCCCTAAATGACAGCAGAACACAGTAAAACTCTCCCACTGAGCTGAAATGGAAACACTGTTCTAAGGGTTAAGCCCATGTTTTTCGGAGGTAACTCCATTCACTTTACCGGAGGTATTGACAACAGATAAAGCCACCGTGTCTTGAGAAGCTCTAGCTTGTTGTTTTTTAATGTTCACTTTTAACTCACTTTACATAATATTTTCTATCTCTTTTCCTCTCTCTCTTCCTCACAGCGGCACTCGTATGCTACTCTCCGTTACCACTCGCTCTCCTTGCGCCCCTGCCATTCTCGCTCTAACTCACTCTAGTCTCGTAAGGGGGTTGCAGTTAACCGCCATACCGCGGTGATATGTTGCTTCTTCACCGCAGTAAGAAAACCACTATACCATCACAGCCCTGCTGGGGAGCACCATCAACTTAATTTAGCCGAGGAGGAGGGGTCAACTTTGAATGTTGTGTTTACAAACTGCAACAGACAAATCCAACTCATTCTGCCTTAGTGTTTGTGAGAGCCAGTCCCATCCATGGAGCCAGTCCTTTCTTTGAATGGTTCAGCTCTTATCTGGTGGTGACCCCCCCCTCCCCCCTTCTTTCTCTGCACACTCAGGTTTCAGCTTTTTTGCTCCCTGGCTGGCCTAACATGGCTTCCCCTTGGCTTTTGATCTGGGTTAGAATAGAAGTCTGCAGATCTAACAGGAGTCTTTAGTTTTTCCAATCATAAATTGAAGGACTTTGAAGTCTCCTGATAGGTCGTTGTGCATACAGCCATATCGGTATAGTTAAAGGCAAACAACTGCAGGTTACTGTACATGTAGTCTCGCATTGCCAGACCTATCTCCACAGCACCGCGGAGTAAGGTCTGGAATAAAAAAACTATGGCTTGTTTTCATTTCTTTAAACCAATCACAATCGTCTTGGGCGGCGCTAAGCTCTGGACGCAACAACTTTGGCTCTGCTAAATAGTCTCAGGAAGGAACTTGTTCAGGTTGAACATTTTCACCCTGATAGAAGAAACGCCATCTGCATGTTGACAGAGAGCACACACACACACACGTTCCGGAGGAAACAGAACATTTTAATATAGTAAAACATGGTAAACTATAATTCACTCGCACCTCCCATTAGTTCTTCTAACCCTTGTATCATTATCTCTGCATGTTTCCCCCTTGGGTCTACCAAAGGAGCCCTCAGCAGACGTCGAGCTGGCGACTGGAGCAGGAAAGAAGGGCAAGAAGGCCGAGGAGGAGGAGCAGCCTGCAGCAGTGAAGGAGGAGGAAGAGGAGCAGCCTGCAGCAGTGAAGGAGGAGGAAGAGGAGCAGCCTGCAGCAGTGAAGGAGGAGGAAGAGGAGCAGCCTGCAGCAGTGAAGGAGGAGGAAGAGGAGCAGCCTGCAGCACCTCCTGCAGCTGCAGCAGCAGTGAAGGAGAAGGAGGAGGAGGAGGAGTATGTGGTGGAGAAGGTTTTGGACCGCAGAGTGGTGAAGGGAAGAGTAGAGTTTCTGCTGAAATGGAAGGGGTTCTCAGAGTAAGTATGAGTCTATAATATTAATACTCGGTGTTCTTTACACATATATATGTGTAAAGCTTGAATATATTGAATTAAAGTCTGAATATATTGAATGAATGTCTGAATATATTGAATGAACCTTGAATATATTGAATGGAAGTCAGAATATATTGAATGAATGTCTGAATATATTGAATGAACCTTGAATATATTGAATAAAAGTCAGAATATATTAAATGAAAGTCTGAATATATTGAATTAACCTTGAATATATTGAATGGAAGTCAGAATATATTGAATGAAAGGTGTGTTGACGTTAGCTTGATGAAAGGGAACTGCCTGACCAAAGAGGTTCCTTTCATTCGGTCTTCCACGATGAAAAAGTGAATACACTTCTTCATTGGGAGAACGGTACTGGATACGGTTACCGTTACCAGTGTTTTGGCCCATACATGCATTCGCCAGTGTGTTAATAATCTCTTCGTTGCTCAAAATTGCTGACACTAGATTTCTTGCTGATTTGCTCATAGTGTCACACTTCAATTAGGATTAATCACAACGAAAAGATGGTGGCAGACAATGTCAGACTCCATTTCAACTTTCATTCAATATATTGACACTTTCATTCAATATATTGACACTTTCATTCAATATATTGACACTTTCATTCAATATATTGACACTTTCATTCAATATATTCAGACTTTCTTTCAATATATTCAGACTTTCATTCAATATATTCAAATTTTCATTCAATAAATTCAAACTTTCATTCAATATATTCAAGGTTCATTCATTATATTCAGACTTTCATTAAATATATTCAGGCTTTAATATATATATATAATAATTTCCGTAACGGGATATGCCATAATGCACATATATATAATTATTATTATTATCTTATATATTAAGTTGCAGACCCGCAAATATTCTTACAAAATGGCAATAGAAAAAAAGGAATAATACGAATTAGCAATTAGAGTGAGAATGTATTGCCTAAAATCAAAGCCTGAGGAGATTTTCTTCTGTCTGCACTCACCTTTCCAGTGAGGAGAACACATGGGAGCCTCAAGACAACCTGGACTGCCCCGACCTTATCACCGAGTACATGCAGAAACACAAGGAGGAGGAGGAGAAAAAGAAGGAGGGCAAGAGGAAAGTTGTCCATGAGGCCTCGGGAGACTCAGAGGAGCGAGGGAGCAAGAGGAAGAAGGAGGAGGTGAGTGAAGGAAAGAGGTTACTCCAGACTGAAGAGTCCCAGAAATCAATCTATCTATCTATCTATCTATCTATCTATCTATCTATCTATTTATTGTTGATGAACAGCACGAGGCCCCCACCTTTCCTCTTGCCACTTAGCTTGGGGTCCCGGTCCACTCTTACGATAGTGAAGCCGGGTAACTCCACGTTAGCATCTGTGATATTCTGATTAATCCAGGTCTCAGTGAAACACATGAGGCTGCACTCCCTGTACAACCTAACGTTCTTCACTAGGCCACCTAGCTCAACGCCTCAGTTCCTCTGGGATGGGGTGCACAATGCCGGCGTGTCCCATTGTCCTTAGTCCGAACAGTTGTTCTCTTGAATAAACGAGGTTTTTACTGCTGTGGTCCAGTTTAATTGTAGCCATATCTATAGGATAGAAGATATATATGCAAGGCGTGTAAATAAAAAAAAAAAAGTTAGAAGAGAAAAAAGTTAAAACCAGACATGTAACAGACGAGCTACGGAGAAGGCTGATAAAGTTTTAAATGAAGTCAGTGCTGAAGGATAATATATAAAGTCCTATACACGTGTTTCTATAATGAAGTCAGTGATGAAGATAATATATAAAGTCCTATACACGTGTTTCTATAATGAAGTCAGTGATGAAGATAATATATAAAGTCCTATACACGTGTTTCTATAATGAAGTCAGTGATGAAGATAATATATAAAGTCCTACACGTGTTTCTATAATGGTTCTAACAACAGCAGACTGGTCAGAGACCAATACATCTTTTTAGATGATTGGTTTCTTTTTGTATTCTTTGACAATAAAGGATCATGTACAGTATGTTACTTTTCCATGTGCATTGTATTTGGCATTCTTAGCACACAGTGTGTGTTCTGTCCAGTAAACTGGTACTATAATTTGAGAGATTTTGAGATTGTACAATTATAAAACCTATCCTAATTGTACAGTCCTCCTTAGTTCTAGTCTTAGTTCACTGGACCAGTAACTATATAGTGTAGACTACTCTACATTCATCAAACAGGGAGAGGACACCTCAGTGGTTTCTGTAGATATTATTATATCATTATATTTTTTTTAAACTGATTAATACACTGTTACGACCCTACTGGGAAGACCCAGTAGGGTCGAAACGCTGCATCTATATTAAATACGGGAGTTTAAAACAGTGTTGCGGACATTACACATTTTTTCTTTTTAAGTATTTTCATTTGTCCTGCACCTGCCAGAAGGTGGGATGTGCACACAATTACTTTTATAAATTGTTTGATTACAACTTGCCTGAAAAATGTAGAATATTTCAGAACTTATAAAAGTTATGAAAATTAAATTTGCCTCAATAATAACATGTCTGCAACTGGCACACATTTTCCTTCATTTTGTCATAATTTTTTGTATGAAGAGTTAAAATTGTGAGCGAGAGCAAGTCCAGGGTTTAAATAAGGTTGTTCACTAACTCTCTCTATCTCTCTGTTTGTCTGTTGCTATAGAAACGGAGAGGAGGAAAGGGACCCAAATGTCACCACTGTCAACACTGTGACAAATCCTTCACAACATCAACATATTTAAAGATTCATCAGAGAGTTCACACTGGAGAGAATCTACACAGCTGTGATCAATGTGGGGCAGCTTTCACACTACAGAGTACCCTGAAAGACCATCAACGCCTTCACACTGGAGAGAAGCCTTACAGCTGTGATCAATGTGGGAAAACCTTTTCTCAGCGTGGTCAACTTGAAATCCACCGACGTGTTCACACTGGAGAGAAGCCGTACTGGTGTGAACAATGTGGGAAAACTTTTTCTCATAGTAGCAACCTTAAAAAACACCAGCTCATTCACACTGCCTCGTAGTGAACATGTTTCAGAGCCAAGCTGTTTCCTCCTGCCTCCTCCTCATGCCCTGATAGCTGTGTTGTTATATTCTGATCTTCTCTCCACATTGAAGGCTGACCAGCAGTAACTTTATCTTCTGAACAGCATGGATGTTATCCTGGCTACGACTACATATTACACTCCCTCCCTTTTTTGAAGGGATTAATTTCACTCAAAATTAGCTTTTTTTCCTGTAATACAATATTTTGAGTTCAGGGTTCAACTGCTAGCGCTATGTAACTAATGCTGCAACAAAGGAGTATTTCTTCTTAATTAAAAAAATCCCATCACTGTTTACTAAGGTAATGTCAAATTGCTGAAACATTTAGTTTGTCCTTTAAGACGATGAAAAGAAGCAAATCTTCATAACTAGAAATCTTTAACCAGAACATGTCTGCTGCTGCTGCTTAAAAAATGACTTGAACAGTTAATAGGCTTGTTGGAGATGAGCCAGATCTGCGCAGAATCAATCACCGGTGATCTCTGCCCAATGCATGCCGGTTAGATTTGTGTCCGACTTGATCCGACTTGATCCCGACTTGCTCTGATGTCATGCACACGTGGGCAACGATAACCTCACGAGATCAAGGCGGCCGCAGTTTTTAGAGCCAGGCGTCACAGATTGGTTCAGAATCGACTCAACATGATGACGTTTTATATAAACATTTTATTGATTTTGATTTGGAGGGATTTTAACAGCTATTTGTCTGATTTAAAGGCTTATTGTGTACAGAACACATGTTGTGTGGCTGATAAGTTACGTTTAGAAGTCAGAGAGACTAAATCTGTTCAGATTACAGATCATCTACAGTCTGTTAATTAAAATCAGCAACAGATCGCATGTAGAGCATTTTAACAGCTACTCTATCATAATTAAAACAACTGGAGACTGTGTAGGAGCTGATATATGGGTCTGATAACATTTTATTAAATCGGAATCAGACCACAGTGTTTCTGTCACTTCCTGTTCAGCCTGAAGGCTGCTGGAATCAGCTGGAAACTGTCCAACTTGACAGTGGATTTTTGTACCCGCCCCCCTGGATGTTCATGTAAAAGAAATGCTAAACTAAGCAACATGGAATAACATTTCACAGATGAAAAAGATGTTTTAAAATATTTAACTATTACGAAAGTGCTGAATTTAATATCACAAAAAGTAACAATAATCCTTCTTTTAAGCTAACAATAAGTAAAGTGACTGTCCCTATGTTGAATTAAGCTAATGCTAGCTTGTCAGGTAAAGTATTTGTTATTTCAGTAATTAGTAATACCTCAGCTGAGTGTGTTACTGAACAGTTTATTTAATTGTGGATAGACCAGCTGGTTGTATTCGGGGGGAAGTTTGTGAGCTTTTGGTTAATTCTGGCATTTTTAATCCATGTATAATCATTTGTTTTATTAATTTGCTCTGTCCTCTTCTTAAATAAACTGAATAGAATTGAACTTTCACATTAAGTTTCTTACTTTATTTACAGGAGTATTATTCTTTATGACACTCTTATGACTCCATATCATCCTTCAGTTTATCACAAACATTCAACATCAACACACATCTGGAGATACATGGTTTTTATTGGACAGGAAGGGAAAAATCACTTATGGAAAAAAAGATCTCAAGATCAGTTTGTCTCACATTTGAAATTCTGCAGAAAATCCCTGTGAATGCTGAAAAGCTAAATTGCTAAAGCTGAACTAGATTGCTGGCTTTAATACGTAAGAAGAAGGTAAAGCAGTGAGAAAAGATGGAATGATTTAAATTAGTAAAAATGAGGTCGGTGCTGTTCCTCCTGAAGTCCACAATGATCTCCTTTGTTTTCTTGGTGTTCAGAGCCAGGTTGTTCTCTGAACACCAGGCTGCAAAGTTCAGGACCTCCTCTCTGTAGGCTGGCTCGTCTCAAAAAAATAGTTTAAACACAGGAGTCACATCAGGGTCACATCAACCACATCCTGGGCCTCTGACAGCCGGCCAATCACAGTCCTCTCCTAAATAGTCATAGTATAGTTTGTCAAACATTTTGGAAAAAGTCATAGTGTAGTATGTCGAAAAAAGTAATTGTACAGTATGTCGAAATTTTTTTTTTTAAAAGTCATAATATAGAATGTCAAAAAATGTCATATTATTGTATATTGGAAAAAGTCATAGTATAGTAATGTGTTTATATTAATAGTAGTCTCTATGTATGTGTGTGTGTGTGTGTGTGTGTGTGTGTGTGTGTGTGTGTGTGTGTTCAGGCCATAGAGAGAGGTCTGGTGTTTGAGGTGTCTACTCTGCAGCCATCAAAGACTCCACCAGGAGGCGCTACACCATCACCAACGCTGTGTGTCTGATGGAGACGTGGAAAGGGAAGGGACGTCCTCTTCTGTCCCAACACACTTCCTGTCCCTGTGACAGGACGTCCTGATTGGCTCTGTCTTGACTCACCTCTTTGTGTTTCAGAGTGTGATCCTGTCCAGCGCCGCGGAGAAGGTTGGTGATGATATATGCAGCATGTTCAGTCTGAAGTCATAAATAATAATATAATAATATAATAATGTCTGAGTGTCCTCAGCCTCTGGAGCTCAGAGGGCCCTATGACATCACCAATACTTGAAATGATAAAGTAAAAAAATATGAACCACCTTGGTGTTTTCAAATATTTTTTCAACATGCTACATACCTTACTAAGACTTTATTTCAAAATTTTCAACATACTATACTATGACCTTTTACCGACATTCTACACTATGACTTTTTTTTCAAAGATTTTGACATAGTATACTATGACTTTTTTTGGACAATCATGCTATGATTTTTTTTTTTTTTTTAGATTTTCGGCAAACTACTATGACTTTTTCCAACATACAATAATATGACTTTTTTCGACATACTATACTATGACTGTTTTCTGACATGCTATACTATGACTTCAATGCTACTCCTCCCACATCATTTTAACTACAGACATCATTCAAACTTTAAACTGTTCACAAGACATTTAGCTATTACAGTTGTATTCAGCTTCATGATATCTTGTTTGTCTGCCTTTCTATCTACCTGCCTTCAAACCTTAAAATGTTCTGCATCTTTTATTCATTAAAGCACCCATATTATGACTGCTTTTCAACAAGTTAAAATAGGTCTATGAGTTCCATAAAACATGTTTCTGAAGTTGTTTGCTGGAAATAGCTTGTAGGAAAAAAAATCTTACCTCCCTCTATTACCCTCTGTTTCAGTCCCTTTCAAAGTGTTCTGTTTTCTGATGCTCATTGCATATTTATGAGCTGCTGCTCCTTTGCCCACGCCCCACTCTAACTGTTACCCGTTGCACGTATGGACTCGAGCCAGAATAAAACCCTTCATTTTATTAAAATGGCTGTAAAAGTTTTAAACTACAACTCAGAGTTGTTTGAATGACAGAAATCAGCTCAAGGTACGATGTAGCATTAGCGTGCTAAGTTGATGCTTTCTCTGCGGAGTGCAGACTGATTTGCTCTCGCGAGTCACGTGACCAAATCGCAGCCTTTGCAATTAGGAAATCACGTTTTAACATATCGCGATATTATCGCAAATGCAATTAATCGTTCAGCCCTAGTACCCACAGTGTGAAGGGGAAGGCCCAAAGGCGACAATTTAGTGTTTGCTCTGATGAATGATGACATAGGCTGCTCTGCCTGAACTTTAAGAGGTTTAAAGATGTTTCAATTGGAAAACGTAGGCAGGTTTGAAATTTGGTAAAAACTTTGTTCTCATCAGAAACATATTAAAAAAATAACTTTTTTTTTTTTTTTTGCCTGACAGGAAGTCAGTCTAATTTTCATTTTAGGAATACATGTTTAACCCTCCTGTTGTCCTCCGGTCAAATTTGACCCATTTTCAAAATGTTTCTATATCAGAAAATTTTCTTTTAACCAAAAAAAAAAAAAAAAAGTAACATGGATGGTTCCATACAACGCTCTTCACAAGTCAAATAAATGGTCATTTCACTACTTTCATTGAATGTGGGTGTTTTATTTAATTTGATAGCATTTGAAAAAAATAAATTGATAAAAGAACGTTGAAGAAAGTGACAAAAAATGTCGGTAAAAGCTTTAAAAACGGAGGAAAAAAATCACAAAAGTGTTTAAAATGAAGACCAAAACCTTGTGAACTTTAGGAAATATTAGGCCTTTATTATGACAGGATAGCTAGACATGAAAGGGGAGAGAGAGGGGGAATGACATGCAGCAAAGGGTCGCAGGTCGGAGTCGAACCTGCGGCCGCTGCAGCGGACACGGATCCTCTGTACATGGGGCACATGCTCTACCAGGTGAGCTACCCGAGTGGCCCGTTAATTTTAAATTTTGACCCAAAAAAACAAATTGCATTATCAATGGGAGGACAACACAAGGGTTAAGGACTTTAGGATCCACAGAAACTCTCAAAATGTGCAGCAATGTTCAAAATAGTAATTCTCTGGGCTGCTTTCTCATTTGGGCCTAGACGTGGCATGGCTGCTCTATAGGGCCCCCTTATTAGATATGTGTATATATATATATGTGTATATATACACATATATATATATATATATACACATATATATATATACATATATATATATATATATACACATATATATATATACATATATATATATATATACACATATATATATATACACATATATATATACACATATATATATACACATATATATACACATATATATATATATATATATATATATATATATACATATATATATATATATATACATATATATATATATATACATATATATATATACATATATATATACATACATATATATATATATATATACATATATATATATATACATATATATATATACACACATATATATATATACACACACACACATATATATATATATACACACATATATACACACATATATATATATATATATATATACACACACACATATATATATACACACACATATATATATATATATACACACACATATATATATATATATATACACACATATATATATATATACACACATATATATATACATATATCCTTATCCTATCCTTCAATGACCGACACCTAGCCAATGACCTGAATGAGTTCTACTGTCGATTTGAAAGACAAAAGGACAGTCCTGACACCATCCCCCACGACACCTCCCTACAGCTACAGCCACTGTGCATCACCTCCACCTCGCCCACCTCAGCAGGGTCCTGGGCCCCCCCACCAATGCCCTCCTTAAAGGTCCCCTCCACCTCCACCCCCCCTCCCACCTCAGTGACGACTCTCTCCATTCACGAGAGGGACGTCAACAGACTCTTCAGGAGACAGAATCCCAGGAAAGCTGCTGGACCGGATGCTGTCTCCCCATCCAGCTTGAAGCACTGCGCTGACCAGCTGTCTCCAGTGTTCACAGACATTTTTAACACCTCACTGGAGACATGTCACGTGCCAGCCTGCTTCAAGACCTCAACCATAATCCCTGTCCCCAAGAAGCCAAGGACCACAGGACTTAATGACTTCAGACCCGTCGCCCTGACCTCTGTGGTTATGAAGTCCTTTGAGCGCCTTGTGCTTTCACACCTCAAAGACCTCACCGACCCCCTCCTGGACCCCCTGCAGTTTGCCTACAGAGCCAATAGGTCTGTAGACGATGCAGTCAACCTGGCCCTCCACTACATCCTCCGGCACCTGGACTCCGCAGGAACCTACGCCAGGATCCTGTTTGTGGACTTCAGCTCTGCCTTCAACACCATCATCCCGGCTCTGCTTCAGCAGAAACTCTCCCAGCTTGGTGTGCCTGACTCCACCTGCAGGTGGATCACTGACTTCCTGTCTGACAGGAAGCAGCATGTGAAGCTGGGGAAACACGTCTCCGACTCACAGACCATCAGCACCGGATCGCCCCAGGGCTGCGTTCTTTCTCCTCTGGTCTTCTCCCTGTACACCAACAGCTGCACCTCCAGTCACCAGTCCGTCAAGCTTCTGAAGTTTGCGGACGACACCTCCCTCATCGGACTCATCTCTGATGGAGACGAGTCCGCCTACAGGTGGGAGGCTGACCACCTGGTGACCTGGTGCAAGCAAAACAATCTAGAGCTCAACGCTCTAAAGACAGTGGAGATGGTTGTGGACTTCAGAAAGAACCCAGCCCCACCTGCCCCCATCACCCTCTGTGGCTCCACAATTGACACTGTGGAGTCTTTCCGCTTCCTGGGAACTACCATCTCCCAGGATCTCAAGTGGGAGCTGAACATCAGCTCCCTCGTCAAGAAAGCACAACAGAGGATGTACTTCCTGCGGAAGCTGAAGAAATTCAACCTGCCAAAGACAATGATGGTGCACTTTTACACAGCCATCATTGAGTCCATCCTCACATCCTCCATCACCATCTGGTACGCTGCTGCCACTGCCAAGGACAAGGGCAGGCTGCAGCGTGTCATTCGGTCAGCTGAGAAGGTGATTGGCTGCAATCTGCCGCCGCTCCAGGACCTATACGCCACCAGGACTCTGAAGCGTGCTGGAAAGATTGTGGCTGACCCCTCCCACCCCGGACACAAGCTCTTTGAGCCACTCCCCTCTGGCAGGAGGATGAGGTCCATCAGGACCAAAACCTCACGCCACATAAACAGTTTTTTCCCCTCCGCCACTAGTCTTCTAAACAAGGCTCGGAATCCATCCTGACTCTCTCCACACCCCACCTCTGGCTCCTCATGCCACTGTACCTACTCTGCTGTAGCGTCCCTTTTCACTACTGTTTAACTCATTTTGCTATTTAAATTTATTTTATCGTTTTAATACGTACTGTGTGTATATGTTTATACTTATATTGTTTATATCTTTTTATCCTTCTTATATTTGTATATTTGTATGTGTGACATGCTCCAACAACACCATGACAAATTCCTCGTATGTGCAACGTACTGGCAATAAAGCTCTTATTTATTGATTGATTGATTGATTGATTGATAGATAGATAGAATAATAATCGGAGTCTGTCAGCAGGTTTGACCAGGGTCTAATGTGGTCTACATTTGAAAAGAAAACGGTGAAATCTCCCTTTATTGCATTCTCATAAAGACAATAAAGCTTTCACAAATATAAATGTGGGTTTTGGACATAATTAATAATTTACCTAAATGACTAACACGCTTTCAACACAGTCAGAGGTTCAAAGACGGAGGATCAGTCACTCAGCGATGGAGGTTATGTTTCCTGCTGAATCAGACGCTGACTTAAGGGACAGAAGTGGACAAATGGCTCACAGTGAGGTGAAATAAACGCGTTGTTAACGTGTTCGTTTATATTTGATGGTCTAAAGTTTAGTCTCCAGCTTCTGAGACTCTCCACAGTTCGGCTATCATCGGGTGTGTTCGGCTCCGTTCGTTGGTTGGTTAGTTAGTTTTGGAGGGAAACGGTCCATTGTTTGTTCCTCTCTCTCTCTCTTTCTATTCCCACATTAGATCTCTAACAACAGAATGAACGGATGATACACAGAGTGGTGTCAATATGTTACATTTCTCATTACATTCTAGGAGGAGAACTCTGAATCTAGTAGGTCTCCACCACACTAGAGACTTTACAAAGAGACAACCATTTCACACGAGCAAGCATTTGGTGCGCCAGCGGCAGAAAGCTCGGTGAAGCCAGTAACGTTATATGATAGGAGAACACTGACCTGAACATGGCTGCTATCAGAGTCCCAGTCTGCTGCTTGTCTTCTGGGGACCTCGTTGCTCCGCTGCTCCGGGTTCTGGTTGTCCTCCTCCATTCCTCTCTGGTCCTGAAATCCAGCAGAGCTCCACTGGGGCTGCTGCGGCTCCTCTTCCTCCTCTTCTCTTCTTTAATGGCGGATTACTAACAGCTTGTAGGAGCATAGCGCCCCCTCCTGTACAGGAGTGTGTGCCATCATGTCATTCTCCTACCTTGTTCCTGAGTGTTCACCCAGGCCATGGTAGAAATTCAATTCAATGTTCAATGTGTTCAGTAAAATAAAGTTGCAAATGATTTCCAGTCTTGTGTAAAGTACTTGGAAGCAATACTTGAGTAAAAGTACAAGTATGAAAAAAATAAAACGACTTTGGTAGAAGTTAAAGTCTCCTTTTAGAATATTACTTGAGTAAAAGTCTTAAAGTATTTGACATTTACTGTACTTAAGTATTCAAAATAATGTTCTGATATTATATGTACTTCATTTTCAGAAGTAAAAGTAAAGAAAAAACCTTGATTATGATCTTTATTGTGGCTTCCTAGTAGTAGAGCCTAATATTCAGGGTTTCCACAACCTCGTAAACATCAAATTCAAACATCAACAAAGAGAAAAACAGAAACTGAATTGAATTTTTTTGTCAGGAAGAATCTTTGACTCCGACGTACAAAACCATTTCTTGTAAATAAGGACGAGGCTGATGGGAAATGTAGTGGAGTAGAAGGGAAAGTTTCCAGAAATATAAATAAGCCAAACTGCAGTAAAACCTGACTGAGACCTGAGTCTGTCTCCATGTCTAAAGAATGGCTCTAAAACCTGAATAATACCACAATATCACACACACCTCTTCATCATTATGAATATCCAGCCAGAATATGCTGTTTACATGACCTGGATCAAATATTAAATAATATTGGTGTGAATGTAAACGTACTCGGTGAGTCAGAAACTTTATATTTCAAGATCATTTTTCACCAAAAACACGTTCAAACGTCTTAAAGCACGATGACAAACAGCCCAATATCTTATTTATTGGGAACGTATTATTGACAGAAATGTAGCTTTGATCAAAGTGTTGCCATATATATTTAATAATGATATAAACCAGATGAGGAAACAACATGTCGGTTCATCTGGTTAATCTGTCATGTCTTCTTTTAGGTCCGCTGATCAGATCTTCTGTCTGTTTCTCACCCACCTGTCTTCTGATTGGCTGATCCTGTGGAGGGGGCGGGGCCAGGAGCCTGGAGGAGACGAATCACATTTAAGAAAAGCTCAAAACACACACACACACACACACACACACACACACACATACACACACACAGCCAGTCCATCAGCAACAACCAAACATGCTTAAACTTCCAAACACTAACTAACTATAACTTTATAGCATGTAGTAGGAAAAATAAAGTCGGAATACTTATACATTGTTGGAATATTTTAGATTTTTTTTGTGTACAATATTTAGAAAAAAATCTTATGTATCTATTTTGGAAAAAAAGGTGAAGTATTCAAATCATTCTTTTAAATATTACAAGAAAAAGTTGAAATATTTTTGCAAAAAAAAAAGTGGGGATATTTTGGATAAAAGTCTTGGAATATAATTGAAAAAAACATTTAAATATTTTGATAGAAAAGCTGGAAAGAAATAGACCAAAATGTGATGTAACTGTGAAGCCAAGTGTCCCCCAGAGGGCGCTGCTGTTTACAGCTCTAATACCAGGTATGTCTGGAGAGGGTCTCTGGTAAAGCCATGCCTGGTGGATCAGGACAATCACACTGTACCTAGTGCACTAAGCTGGCCACAGGCAGCAAGGGAAGCAGCTAGGCCAGGCACAATGCTCCTGTTGGAGGCCAAGCTGAGCCTGAAGTCCAGCAGACAGGTGACCAAGTCCATGGAGGGGCAGGACAAGATACAGCCATCAGACAGCAAGTCTTTGGGACCTGAGGAAAGACACCAAAAAGGCTCGGTGCCTAGGCAGTCTGTGTGTGTGCTAGTGCAGTGGTTCAGTTCTAGTAGGATTTCAGAAACATACCCTGTCAAATGACATACAGTGCTGCTCATAAGTTTAGGAACCCATGCTAAAGTTGACTAAAAAGAGGAATAAAAAAATCGTCTTTTGGAAATTTATCTTAATGCCTTAATTAAAAAAATAGGAAAAATCCAACCTTTGAAGACACCAATTTTCTTTGTGATTGAATAATGTATCGTAAATAAATAAATGTTCTTCCTTAAAATACAGGGGGCATAAGTCAGTACACCACTATGTTAAATTCCCATAGAGGCAGGCATGGTTAGCCTAATAGCTGGTTTGATTTGCATTGAGAGATGAACTTATGGAAAGTACCCCATGCCAATCTCTAGGTATGGTGAAGGGTATGTGATGATGTGGAGCTATTTTAATTCCAAAGGCCAAGGGAACTTTATCAGGATGCATAGTATCCTGGATCCATGAAATAACTGGCCTTTCAAAATAAAAGTCTGCCTGCCTCTATGGGAATTTAACATAGGGGTGTACTGACTTATGCCCCCTGTAATTCATTGGCACACAGCCAATGACTATATAGCTTTACGGTCTTCCTCTCATCACCTGATCTGACAGAGACAATCTGATTGGCTCCATCCATGATTGTCAACGGGGTCGTGGCGTCGCTCAGTTGAACATTGTCGGTCAAACTCTATCCTCAGACCCTCAGCAGCTACAAAACTAAACAAGATCTCAAGCATCGTCCTGATTGCTGTCAGACACTGAGAGAGACTGTCCTGTTGCTCAAAACACACACACACACACACACACACACACACACACACACACACACACACACACACACACACTCACACACACAGACACACACACACACACAGAAAGAAAACAGAAACATTTTTCTTCTTTTATCAGGGAGCAGCATAACCAGTCTCTGTTCAGTACCAAATGTCCTGTTATAACCAGTCTCTGTTCAGTACCAAATGTCCTGTTATAACCAGTCTCTGTTCAGTACCAAATGTCCCTGTTATAACCAGTCTCTGTTCAGTACCAAATGTCCTGTTATAACCAGTCTCTGTTCAGTACCAAATGTCCCTGTTAGAGGTGAAGAACAAACGTTTCAGCATAATGTCTCTCCTCTGTTTTCATTCCAGTCAGAGCATGTGAATGCAGCGCCCACTGTTCATCACTATAATGCACTGTAACTCTGAGGTAACCATGGTTACCCAGTGATGTCCAGTAGTCCCCAGTGAGAGGAACATGTTGTAAAGGTGTCTCCTTTTCATAACAACTGGTGTATTCTTCTTGTGATGGTGCGTCTTGAGGGAATCTCATACCTGCCGTCATTTGTTGAGATTCTCAGAATGTTTCTCAGACCGACGTCCTCCACATCACTAATGGGCCTGCAGTCTGTAGCTATCCACTTCACTATGGCATTTGTTAGCTTCTCTTGCCTTTGTTGATCTATACTTCTCCCACACGCTGCATCTAACGTAGTCTGCCGACGCGCCACTGTTTGTTTCGTTGAATGATTTGCTGGTATCAACGGTGTGTATTGCATTTAGGTGATATTTCAGACTGGAATTACTCACAATTCAACTTTGAAGTAGTTACAAATAACTTTGGTTCTGTCTACTGCGCCGTCTGGAAGAACTTTAAAATGAAAATGGCCATGCAAAAGTTCTGTACCCTTCTCCATGTTTGTTGGTTTGTTATTTTCTGGTTCCTGTAAGCGCGGCAGTAGTCAGCACAGACTTCTACAAAATCTTCTACAAAAGCCTGTGAGCAACAGACTTTTACAAAATAAAAGAAATCATAAAAACGGTGTTAATGCATGATAAAATAATTGTCGGCGTTAATTAATTAATGAGTTAAAGCGATAATAACATGTTCACTTGCCCAGCCCTAATATATATATATATATATATATATATATATATATATATATATATATATATATATATATATATATATATATATATATATATACCTCTGGCTCTGCTGGAGACTCTGACTTACTTT
This sequence comes from Sander lucioperca, assembly GCF_008315115.2. Taxonomy (NCBI): domain Eukaryota; kingdom Metazoa; phylum Chordata; class Actinopteri; order Perciformes; family Percidae; genus Sander; species Sander lucioperca. The sequence goes on from NC_050189.1 coordinate 290,923, forward strand.
ATTATTAGACACCTCATACATGTGTAGCCAAGCAGTTCATTTATTGTACATTTTCATTAGCCATGTAAACAGCTTAGTTCGAATGTTTTTTTTGTTTGTTTATTTTTTAGTATTTTGTGCATGTAAACATAGTCAGTGTTTTGTCCTTTTGCAGTTATATCTTTTTATAGCAATAGCTCATTATATTTCCACATTTTGAGGGAAATCCTCTTATTCTCTTTCTTTCAGTCTCATTTTCTGTAAGTACATGTGTGCATGTAAAAGTAGTCACTGTTGTTTTGGGTAGTGTGTACACTGTGTACTGTGTATAACACCAGTGTGTAACAGTGACTGTCTGCAGTCATGTGCAGTCGTTTGCAGAAGTAGTACGATACACGCTGTCTGCATGTCTTGACCAGAGCACGTTCAGTAAACATCATTGATAATGAAAGGTCAGTTGTCCGTGTACTGTTTGTATATGGAAACGTCCCAATGTTCCTTCATCACCATGAAGTGATGGAGACAAAGAAGAGCAGCCGTACCTCTCTGTTTGATTTGATGTCTGATCACAGAAGTCTCAAAGTCTACTAGTTAAAGGGAAGTACAGTTTAAATGTTCCCAGTTTTTTTTCTTTCTTCTTAACACGTGTTGCTGCTGTGAGAGCTGATAAGAAAACCCAAGTCATGAGAAATGGACTTCACCCCCACAGAGCTGCTACAGTATAAACAGACTTGTTAACTGAAAGAGGAACAAGTCACGATGTGAACATGTCAGGGTGTCACACAGACCATTAATTATTAACAATTACAATATAAATGTGAATCAACATGTAGATGGCAAAGCTGAGATTCATAAATTGTAAAATGTTGGTCCCAACATGGAAACTAAATCAATAACAGTATGTTTACAGCCCAGTTCAGACCAAAGAATATTCAGGAAATGATCGCTGTGCTTGAAGCCAGCTGTAAAGCTACCGACGTCATACAGTCGACACGTCTTTGAAAGGAACTCTGGGAGATGAAGTCCCAGAGGCCTGCCTGAAATTACATCTAACGCCAAAGCTGCTGCTAGAAACAACTTAACTCAAATCTTACAGACAATAACTGCAAATATTTTGTACATATTCTTATTTTGACCGTAACACACTAAAACACAAAGGCAAATTACTTTATTATGAAAACCTATTTGGCATTCGTGGCCTTCTTGATGTGTAGTTTACACAGTTTATTTGAGTCTCTTTCTGATCCCCTTTTCAGTGGTTTAACAGAGGAGAGGTGATGTTGTGTTCACTTGCAACTAAACTGCAGCCACCTACATAGAGACAGTTTTCTTTGTTTCAAGATTATTAGAAGCTGCCTTGGCCAAAATGTAGTACTTGCACAACATACTTACACTCATATGAACTCATGTTAATAAACCATCTCACGTTATGCCTGCATGTGTAAGTATGTATCTATGCGTGAGAGTATGTATTTATCTCTATGCATGAGAGTATGTATTTATCTCTATGCATGAGAGTATGAATGCATGCATGTAACACTGCCAGTCACAGAGGAAGGAAGAAGAGTTTTACTTGATGCGGATATACACTGAATAAAGTCAAGACATCATTTCACCAACAGTCAGGATGGAGGACACATCTCTACTCTGGCTGCTCTGTAAGTAAACTGTGTTTCTGAAAAATATCAGCTGAAAGAAATAGAGATCGACCAATACTGGTTTATCAAGGCCGATACCGATTATTAGTAGTTAATGTAACCGATATTTGGAACTGATTTGCATTTACAGTTAAAATGAAAATCTTGTAAAACAGAGGTTGGTGTACTTTCTAGACATAGTTATGTTTGAGCTCTCTACAGCAAGGATTAACAAAGCCACATCATCAACTATAGACCTGTGGAGAAACACAGCAGCACAAATATCAGACCTAATGACCTCAGCATCACGATGAGTAGAGGAGAGGGACTAGGCAAGGTGGGATTCCTGTTTGGTTGTTTGTTTGTTTTATTATCCTCGAGACCGCAGAGGGTGGGGGGGGGGAGAGGGTTGTTGTTCTTGTTCAGTTTGTGTTGCTCTGTTCTGTATGTTTACGTATTAAAAAACAATCAAAAATGAAAATCTTGGAATGTTATAAACTCCAACACAAAACTGTTTAAATGGTAAGTCTTGGGTTCATAAAAGTAGCATAATATATGAATAAAATAGTAAATAAATGTCTAAAATGAAATGTTGTAATATTGATTTTTGAGTAGGAGTGTTCACTGGTGGTCTTTTGTCCTCAGAGGGTTAAGTCAGACTCAGTGGTGAGTGAATCTGGAGCAGAGGGACAGACACAGAGCTGTAGCCGAGCTTTTTTAATTCATTAACTTTATCAGTTATCAGGCTAATAAAACGCTGATGCAGATGATCTGAAAACTGACAAAAAACGTCCTGATAATCAGTCTATACCTAGAAAGAAATACAAGATGAAAGGAAAACTGATATTACATTACATGTCATTTAGCTGACGCTTTTATCCAAAGTGACTTCCAATGTCTACATATGTCAGAGGTCACACACCTCTGGAGACACTAGGGGTTAATGCCTTGCTCAGGGACACATTGGTTGATGTATCACAGTGGGAATCAAACCAACGTCTCCCACAACAAAGCCATGTGTCATATCTACTGCACCATCACCACCCTCCCAAATATATCTATAGTCTGGTTTTTACAGTTCACAATTATGATAATGTCATTGTTAAAGATTGTGTAAATGATTTAAATCCTGTTTTCAGCGTGTTCTTTTCATTTATTATTTAAACTTTGAACCAAACTCCAACTAACCAAAGTGTCTTATCTCTTCAGTTCTGACCTCACTGCTGAGCTGCCCAACAAACCAAGGTCAGTAACTGTTTTCTTGTTTAGAGTACTTTTAGAATGAGTAGAGGACTATTGTGAGTGTTCAAGTTCAATAACATTTATTGGCCAGGCGTCCATGCTTACCAAGGTAACGTAACCCCATTAGTTCAGGTCCTATCTCCTGACCAATCAGCTATCCTAACCTTAACCACTACAGGTCAATGCCTAACCCCAACCAATCGAGCTGCTTCGTAGGGCGGGTCTTGGCGTGGCCATAGTGGGGGACGTCGGACTAGTGGGCTGTAGGACCAAAGGGAATTTTTCAGGTTATTGAGAGGAAGGAACAATGGAGCGTCGGAGAAATGGACAGTCCCCAAGTAGAAAACGAGAAAGATAAAGATGGAAAACATCACACACAATGAGGTTAAGATATTGGAGCATCCTGGGAGCAAACATGAAGGAAGGTTTCCCAGCTTAGATCAATTATTGCAAGAGTAAAGAAATGAGCTGATTCCTTAAGTTTCTCAGATAATTCATGTGAAGTATCAGAGGCCCAGTCACAGTTTGTCACATTAACTTTGATATGATATATATTTTATTAACGTGTCATGCCACTAAGTGGCCCATCTCACACGAATTACATGACACCCATATAAAAGTAATTTCATTCACAGCTTCCAGTCCAATGTCCACACACAACATACTCTACTCTGCACAAAATAAAGAATGAAGAAAACATATTACAGCAGACACAACACAATAGTGTAACCACATACATAGTCAACTAGACATTTCGTACCAAAACAACAAACAATAAAAATAAATAGCTAAATATATGTCACTACCAGACAGAGAATCATGGATACAAAGCAGTCTTCTTTTTAGCCCATGCTTGTTCTAAAAAGTATAAAAAATGTTTTATGTTCAAACAACCAAACTAACAGATGTATATCCTGCCTCATCTCTTTTACTTTAACTTTGTTAAATTATTGCCATCTTACATCATGATAATATGGACAATACAAAGCAAAATGAACTTCATTTTTGATTTCATTGAGATCACATAATAACAGTCTGTCTTCCTCACTGGTGCCCGACCAATGTCCTGTTTCAATATGGAGAGGGAGTATTCCAGACCTGAACTGAGCACACACACATCTATTCGCCTTGGACAGATTAAATTTTACATATTTCTCAATACCAAACTCATTTTTCATCAAACCAGAAGTTCAAAGTTTTGGTTTGTTCTAAATCTCAGCAGCCCATTTCTCTTTAAACTGGTGAAAAACAGCAGTAATAATCAACAACTAGTTTTTCAACCACAACACATTCTTCTCCCTCCTCCCTCCAGCCTCTCTGACTGTGAGTCCCAGCAGCTCTCAGATGTTTAAAGGACAGTCTGTCTCTCTGAGCTGTGAGGAGGACGACAGCTCTGCTGGATGGACTCTGAGGAGGAACACAACCAGAAAAACCAGAGCTGAGTGTAAAGACTGGGGAGGAATATCTGCTGGTTCTTCCTGTAACATCAGCTACATGTTCCCATCAGACAGTGGAGTTTACTGGTGTGAGTCCAGAGAGGGAGCAACCAGTAACAGCATCAACATCACTGTCACTGGTAAGATCAGACTGTGGAGTCAGTATTGATGAAGCTGTGTGTGAATGGATGACATGCTGTAGTTTGTCTCTGTGTTGAGGTGGACCAGTGATCCTGCAGAGTCCTGTCCTCCCTGTGATGGAGGGAGAAGACCTCACTCTGCTCTGTAAAACAAAGACGTCCTCCAACCTCCCAGCTGGTTTCTATAAAGATGGCTCCTTCATCAGGACTGAGCCTGCAGGTCACATGACCATCCACCATGTTTCCAGGTCTGATGAAGGCCTCTACAAGTGTAACATCAGCAGTGTTGGAGAGTCTCCACCCAGCTGGGTCTCTGTCACAGGTGAGGAGGTTACCTTTGATTTCAGGAGTTCATTCATCCAGATATTCACCTGACAGCTGATTCTCTCTACAGAGAAACCAAAGATCACAAGCCCACCTCCGAGCTCTCTGCCGCCCCCTGACACCGCAGCTCCGCCCCCGACCTCAGACCACCTCCATCTTGTGATCAGACTGGTCGTCCACCTGGTGGTGTTCTGTCCATACTGCATCTCTGGTGTTAATTATCTACATTTTCTTTCTAACCTGCTCTGACTGTAGGAAATGACCTGCCCGTCTCCGTGGTGATGACCCCACTCACCCAGGCTGAGATGGGATTGGATGAAGACTATGATGATGTCACCACGGAGCATCACTTCTGAACTGATCTGAGAAGAAGCTCAAATGTTTCAGGTCCTCATCAATCAGAAAGAGTGGAAGTCTCAGAAATCTTCCCTGTGGATCTCCACATGTTCTAGTTTGACCTGGAGATGGAGGATGTTAACCTAAGACCAGTTCAGTCCTAAGATTTGCGATGAAAACAAGTTTTTAAACCTGTTAGTTTCCACCAATCAGATGAGACGGTGTATCCTCTGCATTGAGGTGACTCTGGGGCGCCCGTTGAGCGTCTGTCTAAAATTCTGCCAACAGCTGACAGTTTGAAACATAGAAATAAAATGGATCATTTCATTTCTATAGTTTGCAGCTGATTTCCAAAACCAGTTGTTCAGGTTCTGCTGTAAGTCATGTTGTTGTTTTTAATCTCTTCAGATCAAATAAAATAAAATGATGAGCATCTTTTCTCTCTGTGCTTTGTTCCAATGTGATCATAACTTCACTTCTCTCATATCAAACAGCCTGTTTCCTTGTAGCTGACATGTGACATAGTCGTATATAAAGAGGAAGGAGGAGGCTTTTACTGGCTGTCCAACTGCTGTTGATCCTCACCAAGAGAAGAACCTCACCAACTCTGACATCACAATTCAACATGGCTGCTCCGAGCATCAACAGTAGTGAGAGCTGTGTGAATATACTGTTTATTAGCACTTCTGTTTTATATCTTGGTTGGTTGGTGCCTTGTTGAGTGACATTTTGCAGGTGAAGGCCCAGGAGGGACATGACATTTTGGGCCCCTGGGCCTTTCCCCGGTAGGCCTCTTCAGTAATCCATGCCCACTGTTTAAGTGTTTAAACATTAACATTCACAACTAATACTAGACTTTCCTCTGAAACAACCTTTAATATCTGCATTCATACAAAGAGTTAGTCACAGCTACAGTATAAGTTTAACTGAGGACTAGAAAGTAGTGAAGCCAGGAGCTCAGGTGTCCTTTCATCAACTTGTAACCTTTGAACTAACACAGAGACACTGCCAATATAAAACGTGTCCTTTTCACAAGACGCCACCAGATGGAGCCCTGGTGTAATGGGAGGAACCTGATGTTTACAGGAGACACTCCAACAGTGGAACAAGAAAATAATGTTCACTGAATACAATATAAATGTAACCGAGGGTTTCTTATACTGTCTAGACTCAGGTTTGGCTGTAAAATAGAGACTTCCAATGCTGGAACCCAGACGGCACTGAACGTCTGACTTTATTCAACCACAACACAGACCAAACCAAACACACACCACACTTTATCCACTTCTGTTTTCCCCTTCACAATAAAAGCTCTGTTTACATCAGCCCAGCAGACAAGCCAAAAAACTAACAAAAAACAAAGCATTTTCATTATGAAAAGAGAAACCAACATTTGCTCTCCCCCTGCCAAAAATATCAGACATAATCAAGGGGATTTCTCAAATGTAATTTACTAACTTATCCAACTACATACATGCAAGCAAAATGTCTATCAATTCAAAAAGCCAAAATCAATACTATATATTGCAGCATTGTGGGTCGGTCAAATATGTATTTTTCCAACTTTATTTCACGGCCCTGAAAGCAACTCCTCTGATTGGTCAAAAACTTTCAACAGCATCATGGGAAAGCTAAAACTGCTTTATCATCACAGCTAATGGCAATAAAATGACCGAATATGAATAAGATATGGACAAAAGACTATCAATATTAGATCTAAGAATATGGATTAATTGCACAAAGTCCTCTGAAAGAAATACGAGTTCTGGAAAGAAGTGCAGACTGTGGACCGGTCTTTTACACTTCTCTGCATACTGAATAAACTCACAAAGCACACCCGCCGTGCGGCGTGCTTGAAAAACACAGAGAAGGGTTGGACACAACCAAGTCTCACCCAGAGGTGGGGGGGCGGGTTGTGTGAAAAATGTTTTTCTTTGCTTGCCAATTACATTGAATCAAGAAAGCCAACCACTTATCATTTTTTATAACAGTTAATATTTTACATTCATCATTATGATAACATTCTTGTATGTTTTGAAAAATGTAAAGCAGTCTGAGTGTAACTGTGAATATGTCTGGTGTGGAAGAACAGCATCCTGTATATCTGCTCATTAAAGATCCTCAGACTGTAATCATGAGCTGAAAAACAGAACCTGATGGTTTCTGTGACTTTAAACTTAAGAAAATTGACTGAATGTTCACCGACTACAGAATCTAACCTCAGACCCTCTGCTCTGTAGCTGTTTCTGATTGGTGTGAAGTTTCCGACCGCTGGCTGATGTTGCAGCTGTTTATAGTCTGCAGTGTGTTTGTTCTCTGTTATCTGCTGAAGAGAAGTGTGGATCGGTTAGCCTCAACCAGAACAAATGTTCCATCTGTCAGAGATGTGAAACCCACAGAATCACACGAGGAGACACCAGAGTTTATTGATCCTGCACAGAAACAAGCTCAGAAATACAATATATCAATATCAGTAAATAGTTATTATCATTAGACTCTGTTCAGTAGATATTTGTTGGTTGTTGTACAACGTAATGAACACTTACAGAGCAACAAATCTATGACTTAAATAAGAAGCATTGAAGGAAACACATCTAAAGAATGTAAATATGCTTTTTGTAGCTGCATTAATCTCATTTAGCCTTAACATCAATCAACATTTATTCATAGTGCTTCACAGCAACCAACAGGTATCCAAAGTGCTCGAAGGACCAAGAATAAAACAACATACCGTACAATAAAAAGAGGAAAACATAGAATACAGTAACATCTGAAACTGTTGCATAAAAACAGGAGAAATAAAGAGATAATGCTGCAACGCTGCTGTGAATTAAAAGTAGGGTTGGGTATTGTTTGGGTTTTTTATGATACCGGTGCTAAAACAATACTTTCAAAACGGTGCCTGAACTGAAATATATATAATATATTTATAATGTATATAATATAAAATATGAAAAAAAGGAGCACAAAACGACAGTTGGTGACATTAAAGAACAGCTTATTTATTGCTAAGGCCATATGGTCAAAATTACATGATTAATAATGTAATAACAATAACTTATAACAATGACTTATTTCACCAGTAAATTGCTGGTAAACGACAAAAACAAGCATCAGATGGGAAAAGGGTATTTTACAATAACTTTGAATGCACCATGAGGCTGGTGAGTTTCAAGTAAGTAAACGCACCGTCTGTGTGTTTTTTTTCTGACAACGACAGCTGCAGTCAGACCGTTACGTCCCGCTGTTGGAATCCTCTACAGGGAAATACAGTCACACTTTACACCGCTTAACGTAAGCTGTCAGCATTTTAACCATTGGGTTTAATCCAGCTACTAGCTAACGTAACGTAGCGTCCCGTGCAGCGATGCTTCTGAAAAAAAAAAGTCAGGCACCGAAATGAGGCACTGAAATGTTTGTTCTTATTCGGTCTCGTTACTACCGTTTACGTCTGAACCGGTGCCCTATTGGCACCGCGTTTCGGTACCCAACCCTAATTAAAAGCCATTCTAAATAAAGTTTTAAGTTTGGATTTCAAAAGAGCGACGTCTGTAATGGTGTGAATGTCAGGTGGTAACTTGTTCCAAAGTCTCGAGGCAGCAACTGCAAAAGAGTGACCCCCCCCCACAGTTTGTACCTGGACCTTGGGACTTCTAAAGCCAGTTGGTTGGATGACTGGACTGCTATACAGGTACAGATGTAGATGTGAGGGTCTCTGGGGACCAGTGATTGGCCCGCTGGACTCCACTGGTTGGACTGGTGTGATGGTGTTCAGGTCTTCCTCAGTGAGGAGTAGAGGACCTCTGGGTCTGCTGGAGGATCTGAACACAAACAGTTCAAACAATATGAGAAACTGTTGGAGACAAACTCCATCAGCAGACAAACAGCGTTTCTCAACAGTGACTTGTTAAGGTCCCTTCATACATTTAGATAAGGGCGGTAGCCACAGACCATCGCAGGTCAAATGTCATAGTCCAGTCCATG
>NC_050189.1:305000-350261 GCF_008315115.2 Sander lucioperca
TCAGGGTGTCGCACAAACAACATTTGGTTATTAACACAAAATAATGTAAAAATGTGCCTATTTCCCAGAAAGAGACTGAACTAGATTTAGTTTAGCATCTTTGTTATGGCGCCATCAATATATTTGCCCAACACAAACTTGACAGCTTGAGCGAGAGATTTATGCCTCTTGCAGCCCGTTTCTAACTGGCTTTAAGATCAGACCTGAGTGATCAGATCACAAGAGGACAGATCTAAGTACAGCTGGAAACACTCGGGGGGCATTGAGATCAGATTTTAAAAACACATTTGGAGGTGGTTTAGGCAAAATGTATACACATTCTTATTAACAGTGAGAACAGAAAATGTGTCCTGGGCCCAACCCGTTCTCACTCCGAACTTGTAAAATATGGACGTTTGGGCAGTGGCTGTCAGCGTCAGATACAACGCAAAAATCACCCTTCAGCGTGTGTGTAGAACGTACCGGGCAGAGCAGCAGCTTCGTGGCGCTTGAAGATGACATAGTATTAAGAGCGACTACGGTAGTGAGTAGTGTGGAAGGCCGAAATTCCACGTAGGGAGGTTGGTTGGGTCAAACAACACAGGAATTTCACCCAGGGGACCGGGGGTCGTGTCCCACGTTTCCTAAACCCAACCGTCCCGTTCTTCTTTACCTAAACCCAACCGTCCCATTCTTCTTTACCTAAACCCAACCGTCCCATTCTTCTTTACCTAAACCCAACCGTCCTGTTCTTCTTTACCTAAACCAACTGTCCGTTCTTCTTACCTAAACCCAACTGTCCGTTCTCTTTACCTAAACCCAACCGTCCCATTCTTCTTTACCTAAACCCAACTGTCCCGTCTTCTTTACCTAAAACCAACCGTCCCATTCTTCTTTACCTAAACCCAACTGTCCCGTTCTTCTTTACCTAAACCCAACCGTCCATTCTTCTTTACCTAAACCCAAACGTCCGTCTTCTTTACCTAAACCCAACTGTCCCGTTCTTCTTTACCTAAACCCAACTGTCCGTTCTTCTTTACCTAAACCCAACTGTCCTGTTCTCTTTACCTAAACCAACTGTCCCGTTCTTGTCCCGCGTGTCACAGAAATGTACCTTTATAAGCCCACCCACCATCTCTTCCTTAACCTAACTGCATCAAAAGTGACGGCAATAGTCTGACCAAGTGTCCGTATTTACGCAATGAGAAAGGAAAATGTGTCCTAGGCCACATTAGGGCCGCCTACTCAACTGTGTGCAGAACTACGCAAAATATTTCTCATGTCAGAAACCACTAAATCGTGTGTTTAGGATGTTAACATCATACTGTTATTGATGTGTCTGTGTTTGTTACTGTGCTGCTGCTCTTGGGAGCTCTCTGCAGCGCTGTTCATTGGAAAAGGCTGCCACGGTATACAGTAACATTATTTTAGTAAAATGTCCCAGAATTCACCAATATGAAGGATATTACTCCAGATATTCTGCTCCTACATCCTTTAGTTATTTATTAGTCTTCTATTACCAGAGTTCCACAGCCTTGTTTTTGCTACGGAGAAAGCTGGTAAACTCAAATCAGCTGCCGTGAAATAGTTTCATTTCCTATAAATTCTTCACAATAAAAGCCCCCCTGTTATTTTCGTATTTAAATTATTTATTATGAAATGCCAAAATCAGGAAATGTCAGGTCTTCATCAGCAGTAACATAACACGACTCCTGCATGCGTACATTGTCGACACACAGACAGACTGAAGGCAGCTCTGTTTTCAATTCACAGCAAGTTTCTAACGTATGATTTAGTTGATGAGTAGGAGACTAACAACTGACATAATAAACACACAACCAGCCTGTATGCAAACAGAAACAGGGCCGGACACAGACATTTTGGGGGGCGGGGGCTTAAGTGAAATTAAGGGCAAATGATTAATAAATAATTATATATTATCTAACTCTAACCCTTTTTTAAACAAAATGCTAAATATATAAACACAACTCAAACCTCCTACCAATTCTTTTCATTCCCTCTACACTCCCAACTGTTTAATACTCAACACATTACTACATACTAATCCGTTCACACAGAGACCATGGGCTTAGTGTTCACTAGTTTAATCATGAGAGCAGGCATGTTTCCTATGCTACTAGTTTCAAGTAATTATATTTAGAAGAATGACGGTTCAAAATTATTATTAGAAAGAGTGGAAGAGAGAGGAGAGAGAGGAGAAAGAGAGAGGGAACGAGAGAGGGGGAGGGGGAGGGAGAGAGGGAGGCCAGCCGGCATGGAACTGGAAATCTCCCAACATGATATTTGAATTTTTATTCATAAATATATTTGTTTGACAGGAAAGCTGTGCGCAAACAGGAATATAAATGCCTATATTCATTTATTTAAAAAAGGTCACTTTCTCTGTAAGAAGATAAAAGGATGTTACTGATTGATGTCTATGTGTGCTTAAACAGAAATGATGTGCGTGTTTATTTACATCTAGAGCGGGGAAGTGAGATCCATCAGGAAGCATTTGGAGAAAGATTCTGCTGCCACACCTAGAGCTGTCTACTAGTCATCAGGGTCTCATTTATAAATGTGGCGTACGCACAAAACGGGGCTGAAAATGTGCGTACGCCACTTCCCACGCAAAGGTTGTGATTATAAAAAACAAACTTGACGGGAGAATGTGCGGTCCTCCACGCAAACCTGACCCAGGTCCCCATGCAAACTCTGACCATGGTCCTCCATGCAAACTCTGACCCATGGTCCTCCATGCAAAACTGACCCATGGCCTCCAGCAAACTCTGACCATGGTCCTCCACGCAAACTGACCCATGGTCCTCCACGCAAACTCTGACCCATGGTCCTCCACGCAAACTCTGACCCATGGTCCTCCACGCAAACTCTGACCCATGCGTACACACATTTTGGAGAGAATAGGAATTGGCGACGCAGATGGTGAGGTGGTGAACTGAAGTCAGACTGCAGAAAGTACATGTGGGAATAAAGATTACTCTAATATTTTCAAGTATTGATATGCCACACGCACATTTCTTCACTCCATATCATCCACGTTACCATGAAGATTAAATCCAGCAGTGTTATTTGCCCTTGTACTGAGTGATAATTGTTCCATAAACACCTTGTAAAATACAAATCAAATCTTAAATCAAAACTCGTTAATATTTAATCGCCGCTGTCTCACCGTCACCGTCCGCTACGGAGCGCAGAAGGATGAGACGGCCCGACTCCATGGAATACAGGATAGCATTTAAATACCCTAGCATTAGATAACGGCAGAACACAGTGTAAATAACTAAATATCTTTAATACTGTGCACATATCATCAAATGTCAAAGTCTGGAAATACAGCCGTTAAGCTCTTGCACAATCGTTACACTTATGTCCTCGTTACACTTATGTCCTCGTTATCAGTCCTAACTTTAATACTGCTCATAACAAAACCTGCATGAAGAAAAGTGTGTTTGCCTATTAGACTTTCATCTTCAAATTGTATCTTGGGGTGGGGGGGAATACCACTAGTTGATGCTGTGATTTTGGCAAGGTGTCTACAATCACTCTAATTGTTGTAAACATATTAATACTGCGGTGACCCCTGTGCGTAATGCTGCATGATGGCACTGCTGGCCCTGCAGGAGGACTAACCCCCAATGGAAGAATCAGGAGAGAAAAAGGCTTCAGGGACCATGACGATGACTGGCTAATATGCAGATTTAAATTCCATAAAGCTGAGCTCTTGGATCTATGTACTGAATTGGGTCCAGTAGAGAGGGCAACGCGCCGGAACCGTGACATCCCGGTCCAAATACAGGTCCTCGCCACTCTGGGGGATACCGGCTGTTTCCAGAGGGAAATGGCCAGCTGTTAAATAAATATTATATATAATCTTCACCTTTATCACTAAGGCTTGTTTGGATATAATATACAGTATAGTTCTGTTAAATCTTATCATACAGGTCTGGTATATCGAAGCTGTCCCCGAGTGCCGTAATGCCTGCCGTTTTAGAAGATATTATTAATAAAGGTAGTCTATAGATCAGGTTTCCCTACACTGTGCGACAACAGGCCGAAATTATAATTCAATTGGCAGCAATTCACCAGCGTCTGAGAGGTTTTTTGCTTTTTCTCCGCCAGTCGTCATGATTCGGCATGATTCAGTGACTGTCAGTGTCATTAACATACTTATTAGCATTCACGAGGTGCTCTGCATTGACTATTTATGGTTAAAAATGGGCGTGTACAGGGTGGGATAAGAGGCTGATTCACGTACGCACACTTACTTGTAGGTAATCTGTGATTTATAAAGGGAACATTGCTTACAGATGTATGTACGCACGGTTTTATAAATCTGAATTGTTTTTGGCGTACGCCATTTTTGGCTTTTGGGCGTACGTACACTTTTAGTATGGATCCTACGCACAGTTTTATAAATGAGACCCCAGATCACTCCGATCAGATTTTAAAGGTCAGAACGAGGTCTAGAGATCACAGACCCTCAGAGTTGGGAGGCATTACACTTTAACGTGGTTTAACTGGACTGTTTTCCTGATTCTCCCTGATCCAGAGTTCATTAAATGTTTCTGTGTAAGTCATCAATGTCTCCAGAACCTTCTTCACGTATGGGAATATGAGTCGTGCTGCTCCTGAGGTTTCCTTAACAATGGCATTTTACTGTTTACATGAACATATTCCATTACTTTAGATCTATTGTAAGTGATCATAACGTATAGAGATATGTAAATATGCACATTTATAGTTTATTGATATGATCTTTGTTTTGTCCTGTGTCCTGCAGTGAAGTGTGAACAGACCCCCACTCAGCTGAAGGGTTGCTATGAGAAACAGGAAACTGGACGACCACAGAACTGTTAGAGCTGTTAGAGCTGTTAGAGCTGTTTAACCACAGGGGACAAAACACCCAGACTCTCATGACAAGCACTACACACCCTGTTATCTACTATAATAGACCTTACACTGTGACTGTTGTCACAAAAAAAACATTTAATTCGTTTTTTTACAATATCCCTATTTTATAAAATGTTCTTTTCTCAAAACGTCCTCTCAGGACATTAAACCAAGAACACACACGGTTTTCTTCTGAAAATCAATAAAAACATCTTTACCTCTGCTCCGTCTGATTGGCTGCTGCAGGTTACGTGATATGGTGACTTCACTGTATATGACGTCATCATCTCCAGCTTCAGCTTCAGCAGCTGAAATGAACCAAAGTTAACATTAATTTCAATCAGTTTATCCATTAAAGAGACATCCGTAAAGATGGAAAGATTATGTGATTCAATCAAAAGCTCCGGAGCATGCTAAAGGGCCCTCGTGGTGAGGATGGTTTGTCAACAACAGAATAGTGATTCATGAGAATCCTAAGAGACGTTTGACTTGAAGAAACTGTTGTTTGAACACTTCACTCCAATTCTGAAATTGAAATATCAACAGTAAATTTAGATTTTAAACTGCAGCGCAATATGAGTATTATGAGACTAACCTCTAGGTTTCCTACGGATGTGTCTCACAAGTAGAACCAGGAGAACCAGGAGAACCAGGAGAACCAGGACACCGACTGAAACAGCAGACCACAACACAAGGGGAGGAGGAGAGGAGCCAGGACTGGAGGGGGGAGAGGAAGAAGTGGTGGAGGTTGGAGGAGGACTTGTAGTCGTGGAGGTTGTAGGAGGACTTGTAGTTTTCGTGGTCGTGGGTTTCCCTAAAATGAACAGAACAATATTTAATTAAAAGCAAAGAAATCAAAGTAAGTAGATAACACGTTCAGCTATTTCACTGTTCCTCCTTTTTATGTGAAGCTTTAGTCTTTTAACTTCAATGTTGTGTATCATGTATTGAGTGAATTCCCCTGGTCTAGTTAGAGGAAGAGATATCTGATATCAGACGGTGGGTTAGGCTGCTTCCACACCGTGTTAACCCAACCCTGGAGCGTTTCCTTGGATACGCCCGTTGGTTTGGGACGGTGTGAACTCTGGTGCAGACCAAATAACAGAACTCTGGTTGCTTGAATACGGAGGTCTCTGTTTTTTTCCAAGTGGTCAAGATTTTGGTCACTTCATGTGAGAACACAATCAGACACACAGGAAGTGACCCAAAAATCAATGCAGAACTAAATAAAAAATGATGCCCCCAAATCACACAGAGTCTACAGAACTGTAGGTGTGAAAGCACCCTAAGATGAATAATGACCTTTAACCTCCTCACCTGTGACAGAGACCCAGCTGGGTGGAGACTCTCCATCACTGCTGATGTTACACTTGTAGAGGCCTTCATCAGACCTGGAAACATGGTGGATGGTCATGTGACCTGCAGGCTCAGTCCTGATGAAGGAGCCATCTTTATAGAAACCAGCTGGGAGGTTGGAGGACGTCTTTGTTTTACAGAGCAGAGTGAGGTCTTCTCCCTCCGTCACAGGGAGGACAGGACTCTGCAGGATCACTGGTCCACCTCAACACAGAGACAAACTACAGCATGTCATCCATTCACACACAGCTTCATCAATACTGACTCCACAGTCTGATCTTACCAGTGACAGTGATGTTGATGCTGTTACTGGTTGCTCCCTCTCTGGACTCACACCAGTAAACTCCACTGTCTGATGGGGCCATGTAGCTGATTTTACAGGAAGAACCAGCAGATATTCCTTCCCAGTCTTTACACTCAGCTCTAGTTTTTCTGGTTGTGTTCCTCCTCAGAGTCCATCCAGCAGAGCTGTCGTCCTCCTCACAGCTCAGAGAGACAGACTGTCCTTTAAACATCTGAGAGCTGCTAGGACTCACAGTCAGAGAGACTGGAGGGAGGAGGGACAGAAAGATGCAGTTATAGAAGATGATTTTCATTCTGACACATTCCTCATATTCCTCATTTCACTGTTCACTGCTCTGCAGTTTAACTCCTCAACCACTGTCTGAAACACTAACTTTTCTGTTAGTGAGTGAATAACTGTTCAGATGTGACAAAGACGTCTACTGACCTTGGTTGGTTGTGCAGCTCAGCAGTGAGATCAGAACTGAAGAGAAATGACCCTCAGGTTAGTTTAACAGGCAACAAGACATCAAAACAGAAAAACTCTGGCTGTAGTGCACCGAAAAACAATGCACTGATATGAGATAGTTATGCAACGTGACATCATGACTTCGCGTAAACATACACACCACTTTCTAAAGCCAAGTGGCGCTTGTTATCTGTACGCATTATGAGCTATCCACATGTATGTCTACACTAGAACGGGACGTTGTATTTCGAGCTCAGGTTGGATTTAGGAAAACAATAACGGGACGCGGGACAACAACGGCACGTTTGGGTTTAGGAAAAGAACAACGGGGTTAGGTTTAGTACAAGAAGAAAGCTACAGTTGGGTTTAGGAAACGTGACACGCGGGACATGATCCCCAGTCTCCTGAGTGAAAGTCCTGTGTTTGACCCATCTTCCCCCCCGACCAACCTCCCTACGCAGATTTTTAAGCTTATTAAGAAAAATAATGAGATTTCATTATTTTTTTACAGTGCACTCTGTATCACTCACTACGTTGAATCAATCTTCCTGTACCATTCATCTGTTTGTGTCGTTGTGCACTGCAGTCGGTTTTATTTATATTTCAGGAACTATTTGTCGTAGTACACTGACCTCTGGTTGTCTGTTTTACGCATTTGAGCTTGACGGCCAGACGTGCACTCATCTTTTGGATGTTGACATGAGCACTGAACGGTTTCACCACTCTACTGTCAATAACATACTCAGTGTAATTACATATCTTATTTTGACAAATCCCTTATCTAATAGAGAGAGGACATTAGGTATGTATACTGTCTCACACATTTACATGAGCAGATAGATAGCAGTGAATGACATAGCCTACAGAATAACTCAAGCTGAGACAGCCCTACTCGTAGTGTCCCCCCATTCAGCTTACTCACTCTGATTCGGTCTCTAAAGCACACCCACCTAACATTAGAGTACGTTTGTAAGAGATTTAGCAGAGCTAGGGCTAAGTCTTTCTTTCAATCCTAGTGACGTCCTGTTGGAGACCACACATTACGTCCACACTTACCCCTAGCAGCACGCTGTAACGTCACCTGACGTCCTCCATATTGAAATGTGGTTATCTGAGACATCACATCGTGTCTACCAGTCACACAAACACCGAGTAAGCCCGTCCTCCTTCCTCGTCACGTGTCACTCCATGAGGCTTGAGCTGACAAGCAGTATAGAAAACTAATGTCAGTATCACCCATCCTCACTATGGAGGCACAGCTGGACAGTCACAGTCTCGCTGGACAGGCACAGTCACCCATAACTGCGACAGCCCCTCACAAACCGCTCACAGTTACTGTCACATCTGGGCACGTCAACACCCTTCACAGCCCACACTGGCCCGTCCAGACAGATGCTGCGAGTCTCTTAATGGACCTGCATTAGAAGACAGCGGGCTTCATGCTGTGTGTCAGCTATAGGGCTACAGACTGAGTGTATACGGAGGAAACTCCTCTAGCTTTGATTGATGATTTTATAGTACTTGATGATATTTTTACATATTTTTTATTCTTTTTTTAGACGTGCACATATCTATCTGATGATTCTGGATAGGAGAATGATGTTATGATCTCTGAAATGTTCTTTTAATTATAGAGTCAAATGCTAACTACACTGTTAAAATGGCACTTTAAAGATTAATTAAACAAGGTGTGTGATCTACCTCTCCCACAGTGTGTGTTCCAAGGGTCCCAAACCATGTAGAGTTCCGAAAAGTCTGACACTGCTGAAATCTCTCTGCTCTCTATAGCCTCTCTCTCTCTCTCTCTCTCTCTCGCTCTCACACACACACTCTCTGTCTCTGCTCTCGTCTCTCTCTCTCTGTCGCGCTCGCTCTCTCGCTTTCTCTCTCTCTCTCGTCTCTCTCTGTCTCTCTCTCTCTCTCTCTCTCTCTCTCTCCTCGCTCTCTCTCTCTCTGGCTCTCTGCTCTCTCTCTCTCTCTCGCTCTCTCTCCAGAAACTCTCTCTCTCTCTCTGGCACACAATGTGTTTTGCTGCTGTTAACACTATAGAAACAAAGCTAACATGCTAGCGTTAGCCACCTCGTTTCGGCTAGTGACGTTGAAAGCTGTGCAGATTTTGACCAGCTCACCAGGAGACTGTAGAAGACTGTATTCAGAAACCGTATCTCACTTAAACAGCATGGATGTTTTTTTCAAAGTTTGTATGCGTGTGGAAGCACCAGAGACACAAATAACTCCCAAAATCCCAGAAAAAGAGATTTTTTTCATAATATGGGCACTTTAAAGTAGTGTCCTACAGAAAGAGATCAAGTGAGGGAGAGAACAGACAACCAACATGCAGTGGTGACCTTTGACTTGAGTCATCTCTTCAGTCTCTGTGTGGATCATTGGACTGAACTCAGATGGAATCAGCTCTCAGATCATCTTTATTTCTATATTCTAATGCATCCAGGTGTGTCTGAATGGGTGTGTGTGTTTTAGTTTTACATATGTGTCTGTTGTTGTTGGAACTCAGCATCATGTTGTGTCTTTTGGCGGAAGAACCTAAATAAGATAATAACTTGTTGGAACTGATCCACGAACAGAGAAACATGTTACTTGAAGACAAACTGCTGATCAGACAGAAAACAGATGCACTGAACGTGTTTGTTCATAAATGAACTCTTTTTTTAAATATTAATGATAAATGCAGTTCTGTTTCTGTCTGTCCACTGGGCGTTTGTCCCTCCAGTGGTGGAGCTGATTATTCTGCAGACTTCCTGGAGGTGAAAGCCTTTCCAGTGAAATGATCCTCTGGAGACACAGAGTGAAAGCTGCCTCCTGCTGGCTGTCTGACTGCATTACATCATGCTTTCTTTCTCTCAAAGCCTCAGCACATAATTGGCTCAATGTATGCATCATCCAGATCATCTTTATTTATTAAAATGGTAGACTTTATTATATATGTATGTGTGTGTGAATGAATGTAACACTCAGGGGCGGACAAAAGGTAACATCTACCTAAATGAAGTCAGTGTGTCATAGGAAGTCCCACGCTCTGTAAGATATGATGGTGCTGACCATTAAGAGCCAGATAATAAGGAATTACAATAGTCCACAAATGCATGTCATAAACTGGCTCTAGGTCATGGCAAAAACTTGGAAGAGACACACACATGCCAATAAATCAGGTTATTAGGAAGCTGGTCCTTTTATTTCCTGTGGAGCAATGGGCCCAGGGCTTCAAATCATGCTGCATCAGCTGGCACCTTAAAAACCATCATGGATCGATTAGAGCAGGCAGACACAGAGGTAGGAGGGGCCATCACACTGGATCTTGCATCATTTTAAGACAGGTTGTGCCTAAGTATAGGCGGGTTCTTGAAGTTGTGTATGTAGGCGTTAAAGATATATTCTGATCAATGATAACTCTTTTCCTTACAATGGTGCTGGAGGCCAGGGCGATTTCATCCAGAGCTATATTCAGATAATGAGTTCGGAGGTGTTTGGGCCAAGTACAATACCTTCAGTTTTGTCTGAGTTTAACATCAGAGGCCTGTACTATGAATCAGATCAACATGTCCTGGATTTATTTCAGTTATCGGCTTCACCTAACCTAACAACCGCGGTCCTCCATAACCTGTGTCACGACGCTGGTTAAAACTAGTTCAATCAACTCAGGGTTTCCCAATCCAGCACATTCACATAAAAGAGGCAGTGTTTGCACAGCACAACCAATCACAAACATCTACCAGAGCCGCATATTTTACATAAGAAGAGCAAACTACAATTCTACATAAATATGAGGAACACAACACGTTTACAGGCAAAACGCAATACAGTCGCTGCTTCCTAAAACAGGAGGGAAGCTGGCAAAAAAATAGCCGACGCTGTAACTGCGTAATCACAACGCTTATCAATATCACTTCCCCATCAGTCGGACCAAGATCTGACCATAAGTACACTTGTGCTTTCCATAACTGTCGTTGCTTTAGTCTTTTATTTCAGTTGCAACCCTGGCAGTGGGAAGCCATTGTGAGAGCAAATAAAAATTAAAGCTGCAAGCAGCGATGGACGGGCCCTCGCTCCTCTGCGCGAGTCGGGGTCACCGTCGGTCGCCGCTCCTTGCGACCGTGCATTTGCGCGGCACTCAGACACCGCAAATCATCACCATGAAAAGGGAACTCCCTGCTGCGTTCAAGATACCTCACACAAGACTCTACCTTAGATGGTTCAAATGTTATGACAGGGGGCGTGCTTAAGCATAGGGGCGGGCCAACCATCACCAATGAAGAAGCAACTCTCTGCTGAGTTCAATGACACCTCACACAAGACTCTTCCTTAAATGGGTCACCAGTTATAAAAGGGGCGTGGCTAAATTATAGGGGCCGGTTCAACCCATCACCAATTAAAAAGAACTCTCTGCTGAGTTCAATGATACCTCACACAAGGTCTACCTTAATCGGTTCAATTGTTATGAAGGGGGCGTGGCTTAATCATAGGGGGTGGGTCAAATCATCACAATCAAAAGGAACTCTCTGCTGAGTTCAATGATACCTCACACAAGATCTACCTTAAATGGTTCAAATGTTATGAAAGGGGGCGTGGCTTAGCCATAGGGGGCGGGCCTAACCATCACCAATGAAAGAAGCAACTCTCTGCTGAGTTCACTGATACCTCACACAATGTCAACCTTAAATCATTCATGTTTATGAAAGGGGGTGTGGCTTAAGCATAGGGGCGGCCAAACATCACCAATGAAGAAGCAACTCTCTGCTGAGTTCAATGACACCTCACACAAGACTCTTCCTTAAACGGTTCAATGTTATGAAAGAGGGCTGGCTTAAGCATAGGGGGCGGGCCAAACCATCACCAATGAAGAAGGAACTCTGCTGATTCATTGACACCTCACACAAGACTCTACCTTAAACGGTTCAAATGTTATGAAAGGGGGCGTGGCCTGAGTAAGTGGGCGTGGTTATATTATAGGGGCCGGCTCATTATCACATGTAGACCACACATTCTAAGTTTCATGTAAATCGGATGATGTTTGTCATATAAGGCGCATTTCCTGTGCCAGCGGGGGGCGCGCTATGACCAAAAGTCAAATATGGCCTGTAGGTGTCCTCAGGCCTGGACCCCTTGTCAATTGTGAGAATTTTCGGCAGATACGACAACGTACACTCAAGTTACAACACTTTATTTGTTCACGCTCAACACTCAAAATGGCCGCCACGCCACGCCCACACCGTCAGACGAAAAGTTTTTCTTTAATAACTTTTCATCTTTAAGGTGTTGGATGATACAGACCAAGTTTTGAAGTACATACTTTATACACATACTTTTAGGCCTACTTCCTGTTGCCACTAGGGGGCGCTATGACTTTAAGTAATATCGGCCTTTATTGTCCTCAGGGTTGGACTCTTATGAATCCTGAAAAAGTTTCGAGCCAATGGTCATGTACGCTCAAGTTACACCACTTCTCTGTTTCGGCGGCGAAACGCACAAAATGGCCGCCCGCCACGGCCATGCCCTATGACGAAAAGTTTTTTCTTTAACAACTTTCATCTTTAATGTCTTAAGATGGCACAGACCGAATTTGAAGTGATCGGATGAAATCTCTAGGAGGAGTTCGTTAAAGTACGGACATGTGGAAATGGCCAAAATCGCACTAATTTCGACTTTGAAATCAAAAATGGCGGACTTCCTGTTGGGCTTAGGGTATGGCTTCAATGACGTTTTTTGTACATCTTGACATGATACATATGTCTACCAAGTTTCGTGAGTCTACGTTAAACGCATTGCAAGGGGCTCAATTTTTAACATGTAGGGGGCGCTAGCGAGCCATTTTTGGCAGCGCCTATTCCCGAAACCCTTAAAATACGTACATTTTCACCAGACTTGATGCGACCGCCAAATTTGGTGAGTTTTTGAATATGTAAGCCCCTCAAAAGCAATTAATTTGCAGGGGAAAATAATTCCTTCAGTTTCAATGGGCCTTCGCCGCTGTCGGCGCTAGGGCCCTAAAATATGGAAAACATAATTCAAACTGATGTGTGTCATTGGCAACACACAGCTCAACAAGCCAACAAATATCCTATACGTAATTCCCTCTGCTGAAAATCTATATCTTTCATAAAAATACCCATCAGGGAATGTTAACGGGGTTGTCGCTCTCTAAATGTTTTAACTATGAGCGCACCCCTCTCTCCTCCTCTCTCTCTCTCCCCCCCCCCTCTCTCTCTCTCTCTCTCTCTCCCCCCCCTCTCTCTCCCCCCCCCTCTCTCTCTCTCTGCACACCGAGCTCCACCTGATCTTCTAAGAGCGGTGACGCCGTTATCAATCGAGCATTGATTGGTCAGTAGGCGGTGCTTTAACACCGGTTGATCTCTAATCTCCAACATAACCTGCTCCCGACCAGGTTAGCTGTTCAGCATAAGTTACCATGGTGATTTAACCCGGTAACAAGTGATCCACCGTTGTGATACAGAAAACCCTGGGTTGAACCTGAAGTTACCTTGTTAACGCCAAATCTTGCTTCGTAGTACAGGCCTCTGATGTAGTTAGGTAATGATGATAATAATAATCTCCCACTCATCATTATGGAGGTTTAGCAATTTTATTTTGGTGTGGAAAAACCATACATTATAAATGCAGAAATTCACACACACAAATTAACACGACAACATAACAAGAGCAATTTCTAAAACATAAACAATGTATAGAATATAGAGAAATTAAAGAAGAAGTTACATTTTTAATCATTGTGAACAATAAATCAAATTTGTGTAGCACTGTGCAATTAGGGCTTTGCTGTGATTATTACATGACAAATCAGCCACATCATTTTATATTCACCATTCTCTAGCACAGAAAAAAGCTTGATTCAAAGTTTCGTCATCAGTAAAATGTTAAAAAAATAAAAACTACAGTAAACAAAGCTAAATCTACTTATAATATATATATATATATATATATATATATATATATATATATATATATATATATATTATAACTGGTACAGAACAAACAATCTCACATACAGAACAAGCTATAGCTCAGTTATCAGTGAAAGGCTACTACACAACACACACTGCTGTAGAGCAGCCCAGAAAATAATAAAATAGTCCAATGAGGGCAGACAGGTGCAAACTGACACATTTTGTTTCTGAAAGATACATGTGTTTATAAGAAACTTCTCAATGCAGCAGCTTCACATTTCTATTTTTCATTCGTAATTTATTTTAATAAGATGCCCTGTGTAGTCATTGATAAACTAAGAAGATTTAGGATGTGTTTTTTTTCACCAGAGTTTAATCAATCAGACTGTATACATAAACACAACAATCACATGCAGTCATTTCTTTCCACTATAGTATCAGTTAAAAACAGAAACGTGCAGTTCTTCCCTTTCTCACTTGTGTTAATATGAAGCTGAATTTGGCCAACAGCTGAGGAGGTCACACCTTCTGCTATTTAAATGGCCACGCTGTTTTCTAGCTCTCTTGGATCCATGTATGTGTATGGGACCTCCAGCTTCTTGTTTCTGGCTTTGATGACCACACTTAACCCTTCAAGCTCTCCTTGAAAATCCTTAATCAGCTTGCAGGGAATCTTCTCACTGAAATGGTCCTCTGGGTATTGGCCAAGAGGGACCTAATGAGATAAATGATACATGTAAAAAAGACTGTTTAGAAATGTTTGAACTTAAACTATTGGCTATATAATGTACAGTTGTAGTGAGCATGATTTCTTTCTGTGGCTCAAAGAGGGTGTCTAGCCCTAATGACATAGTGAACTACTTTTTACAACCTGAACATAAATGTGATTTATATAATAATATTTCATAAAATCTCTGGCACTTACGAAGTCAGACGACTGCTTGCTGAGTAGCCACATGGTGGCCATTCCCTGAACTGTTGTGTTGACGTCAGGGAATGTCTGCAGCATCGTGGCCTTGCTTGTTTTCCCCTTTGTGGTTGGTGGAGGAAGTTGCAGAGAGATGGGAGTGTTGGGCATCCAGCTACCATAGTCATACTGCAATGAATTCATGATTGACAGATTACTGCTTAAAGCGTAACGCTCGCCAAAATGCAACCTAGGGTCTTTTTGTGAATGTACCCGAGTCAAACTTTTGTTTAAAAGCATAATTAGGACGGAAACGGCACTTTTAAGAATTACAGTATTTTTGTTTTGGGTCTTTTGAATGGGAGAGCTAGGGGCACTACTCACTAATCAGTGATTTTGATGTGATCATAGTAGTGCTCCTAGGTCTCCCATTCAAAAGACCATTTGACCGAAAACGAAAATACAGTCAGTCAATCTTAAAAGTGGTGCTTCCATCCTAATTATGCTAACGAAAGTTTGACTCGGGGACATTCACAAAAAGACCCTAGGTTGCATTTTGGCGAGAGTTACGCTTTAATACTCTTTGAAGTCATGCCATGTCAGTCAATCGGTCAGTCAGTTCACCACTCTGGTCCACACTGATTCGTGGTCCCCAGAGGATAGATCCTAATCACTTTGGTGATCCCCTGACTTTTTACTTAGCGCCACAACTTTATTTGCTAGATTGTCATTAAATCTAGTTCACACATTCATGTTGGAATCACTTTGGTGATCCTCTGACTTGTCATCCAGCGCCATCATCACATCAAAATTATATTTGTCCAATCTTTATGACCAAATACCTGCAAAACTGACATTTCCATCCATCTCAGCTGTTCCTTGTGTTTTGTGCTAATTACTAAATGTTTGCATGTTAACATGGTGAACTAAGATTGTGATCTTGGTAAACATAAATACTAAAAGTCAGCGTGTTAGCGTTTTCATAGTGAGTATTTTAGCATGTGCTGCATTTAGTTTAAAGCATCACTGTGACTAAGTGCAGCGTCACAGACCTGTTAGCATGGCTGTAGACTCTTGTTAATGTCTTCCATCTTTCTTCAGTTCAGAACAAAACTGCAACACCTCATGAACCCACTCCCCAAAAAAAGTTAAATTAAAAGGCTTCACCTGTCCAGTATTCACAGCTGAGTGCTGTCCTGAGCAAGTGAAGATCACCATGGTGACAAACTTGACCAACTCAGCCACGGTGGTAAAGCTCTGTGGAATTCCTGAGAATGAGAAGGAATAAACTGACTCAAAGACATCCAGATGACTGGTTGAGTTATGTTTGCATTATGATAATATAATATCTAAATGTGCACATAAAGCATCATTCATCACCATAATGAGCTTTTATTTATTTATTAAAACTCACCCGTGCTTGCTTGGGAAAGAAATCCATGTTCAAAAATGTCTGAAATCCACTTCTGCAGTTCGGAGTCTTTCTGGACCTCAGCGTCATTCTTGTAGTAGAAGCTGAGCACTCCCTGCACAAACCTTTGAGAAATGTAGGTAGGTAAAATATAAAACACGTTCCTTGTTGAGATATGCATTGTTATGCACTCTGCAGTAGTGAGACAGTCCTCATTGGCAGCGTCCAGGAGGTGAAGTGGCAGCTACCAATACACACTCTGTACTTTGGTCCATATGGGGACTTGAACCAGCAAGCCTCGGGTTCCTAACACAACTCCCTACAGACTGAGCTACTGCCACCCCTTAAAGATTTGGAGCGAGTAATGATCTGGGTTTTACAGCGAGGTAGGCTTTGGTAGGCGTATTTTGGACATTTGGAGAGATCAGTCTTTATGCTAAGCTAAGATAATAGCCTCTTGGCTGTAGCTCCGTACTTAACACACAAACTTCTCACATCTAACTATGGGGAAGAAAGTAAATATGTTTGTATTCATACTATTTATGTAGGTGAATCATTCATTTCATTTAAACCCCAAAAGAAGTGCACATTTCATATTCTGTCATTCCAATACAGTCCCCTCTGCCATATTACAAATGATTATACTTGGATATCACCTCAGAGCTACAGGACTCAACCACACTGAATATAGTTTTTTTATTGAAACTGACACCTTCAATGTTTAAGTGTAGGGATGCCTCTCATGTCATCTCATCTCGCCGAGGTTCGTAAGTTCGTGAAGTATTTCAGGCAGGAATATTGATAAAATTTCTTAACCAACTGCCACTCTACTCAAATAAAGATGCAGTAGCTAGGGCGCCTGGGTAGCTGAGGTGGTAGAGTGCGTGCCCGTACTGTGGTAACTTGAGGTAACTTCATCAGTGATGTCAAAGTACTGTAGGTGTTCAGCCTGTTGTTAATGTTATTTGGAAAAAGTTAGCTACTAAAGAGGGCAGGATTTGGGCTCATTTTTTCCCCAATATGGGGACACCTGTACTACCTTTGGATGATATCCCAAAGCTTGAGTCCATCATCCCTGTAGTAGAAGTTCGGCACAGCCTCCACACCACGTTCAGCAATGTCGTCTGGTAGGCAGAGGGAGCTGTACCTCATTGAGGACAGTGATCTCTTCAGGATTGTCATCATACCCTCTCCACCAGAAGCTGCAAACTAGATAACAGTCAGATATGTAAGGAATATGTATATGTTAGAGACAAATACTGTAAATGACATTGAAAAAAAAATGTTGTTTAGTGAGCTTCTTGGTGTTTACGTACCTGTGTAAAAACTCCAGTCTCAGATATTAGAAGACTTCGAGCTAAGTAGTTGATCTGCAGAGTGTAGCGAGTGTAAGGTATGAGGAGCTGAGGGAAGGAGGGAACTCTGTTAGTAACACTATTACATGTTAACAAAGTCAGAAATCTGGATGCTTCTATACTACTTAGCAGTGAGAAATGCTTGCAAATAAATACACACAAACATGATTCATCAACTTTGGAAGATAAAAAAAAATCAAGTTGATAAAACTACAACTACAGTAAGTACAGTATTCAGCCTTCAGTTACCTTGTACAGTGGATGCACCATTGGCACATTACGCAGCAGTGACACTGCAAACACTTCAGCCAGCAGATGAGTGCGCAGCAGGTGAACATTGAGTTGATGCTCACTGAAATCTGCACTTCTCACAAAAATCTTGGCCATCAACCAGTCGTACTCAGAATCGGTAGGAAAGAAGATGGGGTTGTCATCTGCTGGAGTCTGCTTCAGCTGCAGGAGAAGGAAGGGGGATGTGGTTTATTCAATCCATTGGATCCATTTCCAGTACTGGTTAATACTGTTAAAGAATGTTCTGTAATTGTTGTATATTGTTGCCTATTTACTAAAGGTTTCTTCTGCTATTCAGTTAGTTGATCTCTCTTTCAATCTGTGTGCATCCTTGTCCCAAAAATGCTTGTTACTAACTTGGCTCTGGGGAGATTATTTCCTGGAGTCCTTTTGCCCAGCATGTTTCCTTGGACTAGGAGTTTTTTTGTGATTGTTGCGGGCAAAAATCCTTGATTATGCGGCACGTTTTCTTAAAAAATGCGATGGAATATGAGCAATATTTATGCAATTTTATGTGATGAAATTGCGGGAACTTGCAAAAACTGCGGTTTGATGAAAAAGAGAAAAAAAGTGATTCCCCCAACACCCTGCTTTTCGATGATGTTCACATCGTGTAATTACGTCACTTCATAACGTTCCCATGGCAACAGGGGAAAATGGCTGCTCTTTTGTGAAGTAAACACAATATTTTTCAACTTTCTGCTAAGATATGTGTGACTTTTTTGCAACGAAAATGCGGGGATTATGAAATCATGCAAGCCCCGCATATTTTGCGCGGAAATCGACAATTTATGCGGCGAAAGTGCACGTATTTGAAAAAATGCGGCCCCCGAAATAAATATGCAGACTTTGGCTGATTATGCATTGAATTATGCCATCGCATAATCACGTTTTTCTGGAGGGACTGACTAGGGTGGCACCTAAATCATGGTTGCAGCTGTCCCAGTGGTCCTGCTCCGCACCCTGCTATGCCCTGTTACACCCCGCTACGCTCTGCAGTGCCCTGCTGCGTCCTGCTACGTCCTGCTACGTCCAGCTACGTCCAGTTACGTCCAGCTACGTCCGGCTACGTCCAGCTACGTCCGGCTACGTCCTGCTATGCCATGAACTACTACAACTATTATTTCTGGTCATTTTTCCAGTATCTTTATTGTGACTATTATTTCCACTGTTCATCATACCCTCAACCGGCACCGTCAGACACCACCTACCAAGAGCCTGGGTCTGTCCCAGGTTTCTTCCTAAAAGGGAGTTTTTCCTCGTCACTGTCGCATTAATGCTTGCTCTTGGGGGAATTACTGGAATTGTTGGGTTTTTGTATTTTATAGAGTGTGGTCTAGACCTACTCTATCTGTAAAGTGTCTCTTGTTATGATTTGATACTATAAATAAAATGAGAGGAAATTCATATTTTCATTGAATCCCAGGTCAGAGCACAGGATCAGTTGATCAATGATTTCATGTCTAACTTCTTATGTCTTTGACAAAAGGAAAGAGGGAGGTAGGCTGTCTGGCAATTGCAATGAAACTACCTTAAATATAGCTTTTTCTCTAAACCACGTTCTTCATATGCAGTATGTTTGCTCCATTAGTAATTTTACTAAAGGTATTTCTGTCTACCCTGTATATACTGTATATATGACATATACAGTATAGTAGTACATGTCTGTCAGTCCTGGAAGAGGGATTACTCCCTAACCTAAAGCTTCACTGTAAGCTACATTTGAGTGCTAATCTCACCTGGATAGCAACTGGCATCAGTTTATCATCAGGAGTTTTGTGGAGCAGGACGAGTGGAGCCATCAAGTACTGCTTCTTCAAATTGATGATGTTTGCTTTCACTCCATCCAAACGCTTGTAGTCACACAGGAATATGTTGCCTTTCTGTTTGAAAGTGTAGTGAGGATGAGAAACTATTTGACTCACATGCATACAGTGTGGATATTACATACACTAAGTAAACATTCAACATGCAATTCCTAATTGAACATGTCATGGGGCAGAACACGATTGTTCCAAATACTAAGGTCAATCAAGATCAGGACATTCACCTTCATTTCATTTCTCAAGCTACCCTGACCATGGAGGGAGACCATGTCATCAGTGACAGCAAAGTTATCAGGCAGAGCTGAACAACGTCGGATCAACATGGGGTTGACACCATTTAGATACTGGTAGCCAAAAAAAGCATCCTCCTTCCAATGTTCATGGACATAGTCTGGAAAATGAACAGAGTTAAACTTGACTGAGTTCCAAAATATTGGCTAGAAAATCTTACTCTACCACTGTTATCATCTTATGTGTACACTGCATGTGGAACTGAAGGAAAACAATGTGTTACACATGGACAAAGCATACAATTAGGAAACCCTCACATGTTTAGACACGTTTACTTCTGTCACCTTTTTGAGTCAAGTACAGAAGCCAATAAATTATTTAGTATTTAGTAGTTTGTTTTGTTGTTAGGTAGGAATGCAGTTGAATATCTGAGTAAATACAGTGTAGTGTACTACCAGGGGCGTAGCACAACATTCTGGGCCCTGTAGAAAGGCATTTTCTATGGGCCCCTCCCCGCATCCACAGCTATTCATTCTAGCATCTTTTTGGGCCCTCCTTACATGAGGGCCCTGGGTACTCAGTCCCCCCCCCCAGTCCGTCACCCCTGTGTACTACTATAAATACAGTATCAAGTATTTCGTGAAATGTCCGTGATAGTACCTGATATTTCCGTCTGTTTGGAGCAGAACACCCGATTGATATCATCAATATTTGTCCAGTTCTTCTTGCAATCAGCCAGACCCTTAAGTTGCAGTTCAGTCAACCTATAAAATAAGAGTAGAGTAACTTCATTATACTGTCTTAAATCACATTGATAGTCAGGTGCATAATAACACAGATAGATTTCTGACAGAAATTGAGGACCTCACCCAGTGGCTGCAGTGTAGGGAAACTCTGTGGTCTTAGTAAAGGAGAAGCGGATCTCACAAGGCAAAGAAAGAGGGTCTGTTGACTTCATGCAGTGGGGTATTCCCTCTACATACACATGCCAGCTGGAATAAATACAGAAGAGCAGAGAGGTGAGGAACTTTGGACTACGTACCAGTGTAACTGCCATTTATCTAAGAATAATGTACTGTCCTTGGCATGTATTTATTTATGTAATTTTGCAGCATACTGTATGTTATAGTAAACCCTGGCAGGTGTAACAACGTCATATTGTGGTTCATTTCTCATTGTGTGCCATGAATGTAGTATATTAACCAAAGGTGGAGGAGGTTTGGAGGCATGTTAGCTTTGGAGTGCATGAAATAAAAATGTGTTGTTCTGAGCTCTCACCGATAGTCCTTCTCTCTTTGATCCAGTTCCATCTGCCGACTGTACCTGCCAAGATGATGGTTGTCTTCGGAGACTCTCAGAGCTTGGAGAAAGAACCACAACACAGTTTGAATTTGTTTATACTATATGTACAGTATAGTATGTTGGCATGAATTTACTCCAGCCTCCTTATAGAGCGGCTTGCAGAACGTGTTTTTATTTTATGCTTTCTGTGGTCAGTGAACAGACTCAATATTACAACACAAAGCAACTTACATTAAGTGCATTCAACCATTTGGATACAACCCAAAAATTGCAAGAATCATGCAACTTCATCAAATATGCTGAACTGCTTCAAGTGCTACTTCAGCCATGCTTTAGTTTGTTAGAAACATTGCCCGTTTCTTGTTTTTGGCTTTCTAACTCTCATGTCATTTCAGACTCTGCCACTCCCTCCTGCTCTGTATGGACCTTTTTCACAGCAGACATTTTGACTTGTCATAGTAGGAAAAGCACAATTGATCACCTTAACAATGGCTCAATTCCATCAAGTGTCCCAGTAAGCACACACACACACACACACACACACACACACACACACACACACACACACACACACACACACACACACACACACGAACAGAGAGAGTTTCCCAGTAAGCTATTTCAGTGAGTCAGCATGCACAATACCAGGGCCTCTCCTAAGTGGAATGCAGCCATCAATAATGGTTAGAATACACCTGTGCTTTTCCTACTATGACATGTCAACATGTCTGCTGTGAAAAAGGTCTATTACCTGCTCATTCCATTAAACTGGCCTGTCCTACCCCCCATACTCACCTGCTCCTAATCAGCCCCTTATGTACCAGTCCATTTCCTAAATTCTTTGCCAGATTGTCTTGTGTGTTACTGTCTAACTCCAGCCAGTAATTGTCTGTTCTGTCCCTGCTTGTTTTTGGACCTTGGATTCTGTTTTCCCATCTTCGGTTTGGTTTGTCTGTGTGACTGATTTCCTGGATTAACCCTGCATGAACACTGATAAGTAAACTGAACTTTCCTTGCAATTCTAACTCGTGAGATTGGATTCTTGCCTACCGTTTTGTGAAACCTGCCAGCTACATTTAAAAACAGCCAGGACATCAAACAAGAGATGAAGAAGTATTTGATAACCAAGAACTGAGCCGTAACATCTCAATAATTATACAATTCCTAAATGTAAAAGAGTGGAGAAAATCAAACTTGTGCAATATAATCACAGTATTTGATGAATAAGATCTCATATAGGCAACCTTGAGGAAGCATGTAATACATTTAAATGGAGAGAGGGATATTTCAGACTCACTGTTCCATCGGTGAATTGTAAAGCTCCTTTGAGCCACGTGCGTTTGCTCTCCCCATCTGTTCCTACCAGCTTAATGAAGACATTGTTAAAAGTGGCGGCAAAGGCAAGATTGCCAGTGGATACAGTCACTTCATAATTCACCATTTTCACTCTGGAAAGCAGCAGAGTCCTGGTGGGGAGAGATCAATAATAACCATTCTCAGCATGGATTAGGTTAACTACCACTAGATGAAACTGAGTGCAACATTTTTTTGAAATACAGGTATCACAATGAAAATGGCATTATAAGACCTACTATTAAATTGGTCTTTTAAATTTCATAAAGCCTCTCTCTTACCTGTTAATGAGACCAAAATGTTCCTTTGATGAACTGTTCTTTTGATAAAAGTAGTCACCATTTTATACATACACTTTTGTGGGAGTGTCCTGTCAGTAGGAGTAGTAAATAGTCACCTGGGGTGATGAAATGCTGATATGACGTGAGCGTCACAGTCAAATGAAAATATCAAAAGAATAGTTGGGGGGAGGACCATGGCTGTTCATGTCACGTTTACTTGTTCAACCCTGTTGGTCCTGAGACTTGTCCATCTTGGCAGCTAATGGCTGTCAAACAATCAGGGACATATGATCTGTTTCCTCATACTTCTGGCTCGGTGCCTGCTTCCCTGTACAGACACGTATTCCAATGTTCTTTTGTGTTTTGGGGAGTGAGGAAGTGAACACACCTGTTGGGGGTTTTCTGTGAAACGTATTAGGGTTGCACAATTTATCAACGAATTATCCACTTTAAGTTTTAACAATTATTTTACTAAACTTTCTCTATTTGTAGTGATCATTCATTTTACTTGCAAAAAACATCATTGGGAACCACCCATGTTATTTTTGGTTAATTTGGTTGAAAGAAACCAATATTTCTGATAAAGAAACTTTGAAATCGGGTCAAATTTGAGTCAATCCCTTTGCTACTAATTTCAGAACCTTGACTTCATTTTTCAAAACTCTAGACACAAAACTCCAAACGATCATCACATGTAACACAGGCTGTCCAATGTTCAAAACACTGCATGGTGCATTCATATCTTTAAAAAGATCTTGCACTTGCACAATCATTGGATCAAAGACTAATTGATGGTGAAATACCACTGAAACGTTACTTTAGATCACCCACAAAAAAGCTACCCATAGTTCACTGGGTCATTGTTCATACAATCATTAAATATTGTAGTACAAAATAGGTAATACATGTTTCATTATGGTACTAGATGTAAATACATCCCTGTAAAAGTACTGCAGTAGTAGAGAGAATACTACAGACAAACCTGAAATGTATTGATGAAAAACAATACAGTACAATCACAACATAGGTTGATTTCAATCAAAGCAAAATAATTAGCTACGAAATAGAAAAGAAAAGACAGTAGTACTGTAAAACATCAAATGTAGTGTTCCTCAACTTGCTTGTACTGTAAAAAGCAAAACAAAGAAGTGATTACTGTACTTCTACATATTCATCAACTCTGTCTTGTGGATTTGGCCGCAGGTTCTCATCTACATCGCAATTAGCCAAACATTTTGGAAAAAACCTTCGGCCATGGCGAAACAATGTGGTACGAGTATATATGTATATGTATATGTACAGTATATATATAAAGTATATATCTCAATCATCAGTAACAAGTTGGCAGAATTGGACAAGCAATTCCAAGGGCCTGCATGCATACAGTGCAGTACTGTCAATACTGTAAATAGTCTCAAAGGTGGTACATGGGACCATAGAAACAGTGTCTGGTAAACAGTAGTAAATTACAGTAAAGGTAGTACATGGGACCATAGAAATAGTGTCTGGTAAACAGTAGTACATTACAGTAAAGGTAGTACATGGGACCATAGAAATAGTGTCTGGTAAACAGTAGTACATTACAGTAAAGGTAGTACATGGGACCATAGAAACAGTGTCTGGTAAACAGTAGTACATTACAGTAAAGAATGATGATGAGATATTACATCCATAGATAATGTAGTCTAATTGGTTCATGCTCCACACTAACTGGTGACAATGAATCTCGCTATCTTTAAATTTTTATGATCTAAACGTGGAATATTGTTTGTCTGTTTCCATACGACTAGTCATTAAGAGTTATGCAACAGTTACTTATCATTTTGAGCAGTTGTATCGATTGATAGTTAGATCATTGTAATGAAATGAATAGACAATCATCTGAACTGTAATGTGTGAATTGCCTTTTGAAATAGTAGTACTTTGATGTTAAGTTGTGTCATAATGAACAGCTGATCTTTGTTAAATGAACAAATGATCTTTGGTTTATGTGTATCAAGCAATTGAAAAAAGTGTTAGAGTTTTGAAAAATGTGTATTTTGATCATTGGTTGTGAGTTTTGTGTCTAGAGTTTGGAAAAATAACATCAAGGTTCTGAAATTAGTGCCAAAGTGATTGTAAAAAAACTGTAATATATGAATATGTTAAATGTGTAGAGGAGGAGCAGAGACTGGGGGAAGGATGTGATCCTGAGAGACTAAGATCTGAATCTGATGGAGGTCTCTGGTGTCAGCTGAAGACACCTTTGTCCAACATGTCCAGGATTTCAGGAACACACTCACACTTATTTCATGCTTCTCTCAGTCAGCGTTGTCGGGGCGATGTGGACGGCGATACAGTCCCTTGCAAAAGTATTCACCCCCGTTGGTACATTACAGCCTTTAGTTCAATGTTTTTTTAATCTGAAGTTTATGTGATGGATCAGAACACAATAGTCTAAGTTGGTGAAGTGAAATGAGAAAAATATATACATAAAACTATTTTTTAGAAATAAAAAAACAGAAAAAGTAAATGTTCATAACTATTCACCCCCCTAAAGTCAATACTTTGTAGAGCCACCTTCTGCAGCAATCACAGCTCCAAGTGGCTTTGGATAAGTCTCTATGAGCTTGCCACATCTTACCACTGGGATTTCTGCCCATTCCTCCTTGCAGAACTGCTCCAGCTCCTACAAACCAGAGTGGTGATTGGTGGAACAGTGGAAAGATGAACCAAGACGGCTTTGATAGTTTGATTTAGTTTATGTCCACTTTGAATGAAGTGTGTTTTACGATGATAAAAGTCCTGATTATTTACATGGAGTCTGGTGGGTTTGGCGAGAGAAATCAACACCACCAGTGTAACGGGTTGTATATTAGGTTCTGTTTAATTCCTGCAGAAATGGGAACAGCACCGCCTGCTGGCGTCACTCCTACATTGCGCCGCAGCCCTAAAAGTAATGAATTCTGGGTAATCCACATCAGAACTCGTGGTAACTGCTGTGGTAAGTCGCATGTTAAACGCTGCAGAGATAATATTAGCCAAAATGCTTTAAAGCCTGCCACACAATGTTGTATTGGATTCTATTTTGTTGTGATGTAGTTTAGAGATTAATGCCGTTTGTTTGGCGTCTAGTGAGTCAGAGCTGAATGCTAAATGTAGCTTCTAATGCTATTTCTCCGTCTGATTTACTGTGTGTTGTGTAGGACTGTTTATGTCTCAGTCTGACCATCACCAAACTACACCAGACTCCATGTAAATAATCAGGACTTTTAGCGTGTATAGAGCCAGCATATCTCCACCAGACTCCATGTAAATAATCAGGACTTTTAGCGTGTATAGAGCCAGCATATCTCCACCAGACTCCATGTAAATAATCAGGACTTTTAGCGTGTATAGAGCCAGCATATTACACCAGACTCCATGTAAATAATCAGGACTTTTAGCGTGTATAGAGCCAGCATATTTCCACCAGACTCCATGTAAATAATCAGGACTTTTAGCGTGTATAGAGCCAGCATATCTCCACCAGACTCCATGTAAATAATCAGGACTTTTAGCGTGTATAGAGCCAGCATATCTCCACCAGACTCCATGTAAATAATCAGGACTTTTAGCGTGTATAGAGCCAGCATATTACACCAGACTCCATGTAAATAATCAGGACTTTTTGCGTGTATAGAGCCAGCATATCTCCACCAGACTCCATGTAAATAATCAGGACTTTTAGCGTGTATAGAGCCAGCATATTACACCAGACTCCATGTAAATAATCAGGACTTTTAGTGTGTATAGAGCCAGCATATCTCCACATGTAAATGGGTGAATTAAGGGTTTATTTCAACCAAACCAGAGTGGTGATTGTTGGAACAGTGGAAAGATGAACCAAGACGGACTTTGATAGTTTGATTTAGTTTCTGTCCACTTCGAGTGAAGTGTGTTTAATAATCATAACATTTCTGTTTTAATTAAATGGAGTCTGGTGAGAAATAAAGTAAAATGCTCAAAATGAATCTATATTTTTTAATTTCTCCTTATATTTCTACATTATTTTAGTTATTAAAATGCTGTACATTATTTAATACTCAAGTAAAGTACAAGTACCTCGAGTTAAGTACAGAACTTGAGTAAATGTACTCTTTGTGGTTTAGCTTATTTAAAGCTAATGTACTTGCTCTTACTACTTGTTGTCTGGTTAGTGAAATGCTCTGAGTGAATTTAAGCTGGGCTTTTATTGTGAACGGTAGACACCAAAAAGCCAGCGTTATGGTGGTGTTTGTTTTTCCCTTTAGATTTATTCCCAGTTTAATATAATGCTGTTTTCTCCAAACTCCTCTGAGTTGATGTTGGAGCTAGGAAGGAAATGGAACCGTTT
The DNA here is from genome assembly GCF_008315115.2 of Sander lucioperca. Taxonomy (NCBI): domain Eukaryota; kingdom Metazoa; phylum Chordata; class Actinopteri; order Perciformes; family Percidae; genus Sander; species Sander lucioperca. Next base: position 332,229 of record NC_050189.1, read on the forward strand.
CCCAGCCGCTGCTTTGAGTGTTCAGACTGTTGTTGTAGTTGTGTGTGGATGTGAGGAAAACCAGAGGAGACAGCAGCTCCTGAATATCTCTGCTGCTGTGATTAGTCCTGAACAGAATCCAGAGTGAGTCCAGCAGCCCCAGTGGAGCTCTGCTGGATTTCAGGACCAGAGAGGAATGGAGGAGGACAACCAGAACCAGGAGCAGCGGAGCAACGAGGTCCCCAGAAGACAAGCAGCAGACTGGGACTCTGATAGCAGCCATGTTCAGGTCAGTGTTCTCCTATCATATAACGTTACTGGCTTCACCGAGCTTTCTGCCGCTGGCGCACCAAATGCTTGCTCGTGTGAAATGGTTGTCTCTTTGTAAAGTCTCTAGTGTGGTGGAGACCTACTAGATGTGTCCTGAGAGAACTCCTGTTGGGATTTGACTCTATAAAGTAAATGTCATTGAGCGGAGAGTTGATTCTGAGAGCAGTGGCGACATAGAGAGAGAGAAACAAACAATGGAGCGTTTTCCCTCCAAAACTAACTAACGGAGTGAACACAGGAAACACACCGCGGATACACAGAGAGAGAGAAGTGGGGACTTTTCATTTAATAATCTTCAGACTCCATGTAAATAATCAGGACTTTTAGCGTGTATGGAGCCAGCATATTTCCACCAGACTCCATGTAAATAATCAGGACTTTTAGCGTGTATGGAGCCAGCATATTTCCACCAGACTCCATGTAAATAATCAGGACTTTTAGCGTGTATAGAGCCAGCATATTTCCACCAGACTCCATGTTAATAATCAGGACTTTTAGCGTGTATGGAGCCAGCATATTTCCACCAGACTCCATGTAAATAATCAGGACTTTTAGCGTGTATGGAGCCAGCATATTTCCACCAGACTCCATGTAAATAATCAGGACTTTTAGCGTGTATAGAGCCAGCATATTTCCACCAGACTCCATGTTAATAATCAGGACTTTTAGCGTGTATGGAGCCAGCATATTTCCACCAGACTCCATGTAAATAATCAGGACTTTTAGCGTGTATGGAGCCAGCATATTTCCACCAGACTCCATGTTAATAATCAGGACTTTTAGCGTGTATGGAGCCAGCATATTTCCACCAGACTCCATGTAAATAATCAGGACTTTTAGCGTGTATAGAGCCAGCATATTTCCACCAGACTCCATGTAAATAATCAGGACTTTTAGCGTGTATGGAGCCAGCATATTTCCACCAGACTCCATGTTAATAATCAGGACTTTTAGCGTGTATGGAGCCAGCATATTTCCACCAGACTCCATGTTAATAATCAGGACTTTTAGCGTGTATAGAGCCAGCATATTTCCACCAGACTCCATGTTAATAATCAGGACTTTTAGCGTGTATAGAGCCAGCATATTTCCAACAGACTCCATGTAAATAATCAGGACTTTTAGCGTGTATAGAGCCAGCATATTTCCACATGTAAATGTGTGAATTAAGGGTTTATTTCAACCAAACCAGAGTGGTGATTGTTGGAACAGTGGAAAGATGAACCAAGACGGCTTTTGGTAGTTTGATTTAGTTTCTGTTCACTTTGAATGTGTTTAATAATCATAACATTTCTGTTTTAATTAAATGGAGTCTGGTAAAAAAAATAAATTAAAATGCTCAAAATGAATCTATATTTATACTAAGATGGCATTTGATATATATTTTTTCTATTGATTATAAATTTAATTTATTTATGTTTTTAGAGAGAGAGGAACAAACAATGAAACGTTTCCCTCCTAAACTAACCAACAAACAAACAGCCTATAGGGCTTTGACTTTTGCCCAGAAATCATATTTGAAGTTTGTCCGTTTATTAATATTAATATTGGAATAATAATTAATAATATTTTGACCAGTGTCTTCACTAAGACCTATATTGGTATCATATGTTCTGTCCACCAGAGGGCAGTCAGTGTCAATAGGCAGGCAATGATGTTTCCAGAAGAAGTGTGTGTGTGTGTGTGTGTGTGTGTGTGTGTGTGTGTGTGTCTTCAGAGCGAGTAGTGACTCTAGAGTCATAGTGAGAGAAACTAAGTGTCTCCTCTGTTCTTTCTGACCACGGTGGTAAATCTGGAGCAGGAGAAGTTAACCCTCTCCTTGATTTCTTTCAGTTCCCCAGTTTGTTTATGTCCCAAGGGTAACGTTAAAACAGTTGTGTGTGTGTGTCCTGTACTATGAATCCAGATCAACATGTCTTTGATTTCTTTCAGTTCCCTGACTTCACCTAACAACCGCGGTCCTCCATAAGCTGTGTCACGACGCTGGTTAACAACTCAGGGCTCCAGACTAACTTTTTACACTAGGAGCACAGTGGCCCCCCAACTGAAAATGTAGGGGCACACACCATAAATCAACATGCTAACCAAATATTCACATTTCTACTAATTTCCACTGTATTACTAATAAATACTTTGATAATAGATGCAGAAATTACAATGTGCTGTTTCAAATTCAGTGTCACTTTTGAAAATTCAACATAGAAGGTAAACTGACAGCACCTTCGCTGTCATGAAAAACTAATATATATATATATATATCTATATATATATATATATATATATATATATATATATATATATATATATATACCAGCTCTAGTCTACAATTACAATGAATTCAACTTAAAATTAAACATGCATTGTTTAGGCTACTACTGAACCAATATTGGTACCGATACCTGACATTCGGTTCCGTTACCCAACGGTACCTGGTACTTTCCCTCTATAATTACAAAACAATTATTTCAGTTGTAAAAAATATTATCAAACCTATTTATCCTATGTACTTAGAACATGATGTTATTTTATTAGAATATGTTACACTCTAAATAAATTAAATAAAAATAAAACCCCTCCCTCTCTCCTCCCAAACCCATCCCTACAACCTATTAAATTGAATAATTATTCATTTCTTACTCACTGTAACTTTTATTCTTGTATTTGTATATTCTTTTTTAGCCTGTTTTATTTTTATGACCGTTTTTAATTGCTCTTTAATGTTTCATGTGAAGCACTTTGAATTGCCTTGTTGCTGAAAGCTGCTGTAGAGATAAAGTTGCCTTGTTGCTGAAAGCTGCTGTAGAGATAAAGTTGCCTTGTTGCTGAAAGCTGCTGTAGAGATAAAGTTGCCTTGTTGCTGAAAGGTGCTGTAGAAATAAAGTTGCCTTGTTGCTGAAAGGTGCTGTAGAGATAAAGTTGTCTTGTTGCTGAAAGGTGCTGTAGAGATAAAGTTGCCTTGTTGCTGAAAGCTGCTGTAGAGATAAAGTTGCCTTGTTGCTGAAAGCTGCTGTAGAGATAAAGTTGCCTTGTTGCTGAAAGGTGCTGTAGAGAAAGTTGCCTTGTTGCTGAAAGGTGCTGTAGAAATAAAGTTGCCTTGTGTGTGTGTTTGTGTCAGAGCTCCGCTCTCTGTCAATTTTCAGAGGACAGATAAGCTTGAGCTAACGCACTCTCAGGTACCGAAATTTCGACGTTTAACGTGTAAAAAAGGGGGCAAATTTACTGATCGCACATGTGCGACTGGATGTAAAATTCAGTCGCACACTCTCAAATTTTGGTCGCAAAATGCGATCATTTGGTCGCACTCTGGAGCCCTGCAACTAGTTCAATCAACCCAGGGTTTCCCAATCCAGCGATGCGCACGTTTACATAAAAGAGGCGGGGTTTGCACAGCATGACCAATCACAAACATCTACCAGAGCTGCATATTTTATATAAGAAGAGCAAATTATAATTCTACATGAATATGAAGAACACAGACAGTTTTACAGGCAAAACGCAGGAAGGAAAGCTGGTAAAAAATAGCCACCGCTGTAGATGTGTAAATCACAACTCTTATAGAGCTTAGATCAGGCCCAAAAACTCCAGCCCGGCCCTACCTGAGCCCGTGCACGTTGTGTCCGAGCCCGGCCCGACACATTAACTGGAATTATGAGCCCAAGCACGATTTAATCACAACATTTTTATTAATGCGTGGGCCGTTATAACTGACGTTCTCAACTACAATTCAGAGTTGTTTGAACTGCAGAAATCTGTTTCGAGGGGTATGCTTGGAGAAGTAACAGAAGAGGACATTGAAGGCTGACTATCATCTTTTCTGCCAGCCTGCTCCATGTGTCTGTTCATCGTCCCCGTGTTTTTGCTGTCAATGCACTCGACAAAGCCGACACATATGTTGTCACTGCCCACGACTTGTTTAAAATGGTTCCACACCTCCGACTTTCCTCCAAACTTGCTCAAAGGTATGGAGGAAATATTTATTCATAATTCAAATTGAAAGTCCAAAGAGAAAACGAAGCAAGATCAAATTAAAAATATTATTATTTTTTTAAATTTTCCATTGATCAAATTAAAAATATTATTTTTTTTTAATTTTCCATTTGGCTTTTCCATTTGGATTTAATATTTGGCTTTTGAATTTCAATTTAACATTGGCTTTTAATTTGGATTTAATATTTGGCTTTTCGATTTCAATTTAACATTGGATTTTCATTTGGATTTAATATTTGGCTTTTGAATTTACATTTAACATTGGCTTTTCATTTGGACTTGACGCATGTCAATGTAAATGAGGAGGCGTGGCCCAAAGGCTGGAACTAAAGGGGTGCAGAGGCCCCTTCTGACCAGCAGGGGGAGCTGACTGCTGGGGAGCTCACTGTTGAGGAGCATCTGTCTGCAGCTTGGCCACCAGGCTGGCTTATCCTCTTATTTCACATGATAGAAACTGATGATGTAGGCTAAACACAAACCACATTTCATGCAACAACAGTGAAGTTTTCATGTAGTTACTATAATTGGGCCCGTGTTAGTGAGGACTAGATCAGGACTGGATTTAAAGATGATTCTGGTTTCCAACTTTGCCCCAGGTGTGTCTGTTAAAACACGGACGGAGACAACTTCTCTCTTCTGATGTTTAATTTAACTAAGCAACAGTACAAACATGGGTGTGGGTAGCTCTGCTACGTGTGTTTGTGTGTTGTCAGATCTTGAGGACACACACACACACACACACACACACACACACACACACACACAATCTCAACCGGGTAGTCATCGTCCGAACTGCGACCTCTCCTTTTTCTTTCTCTCACTTTTTTCTCCGGGTGGTGTGAGGTGCGTGTCCGCGCTATTCTCCGACACGTACTCACAACAATCACTCCTGATTGACGGCCTTTTGTACAGCCTGTGTACTTTTTCGTTCGTTTGATTTGCGATTTTGAAACGATATCCAAATGTGAAAAATGGGTCATTTTAAACCTTGTTAATACAAAATTACAAAAATTCTTGTAAACTTAACTGCTGGCTGAACAAGCCATCCTCTCGGTAAATCTATAGATGTATTAAGACCAAAACAGATGCACGTGGCTTCTGAATGTGCACGTGAATGATGCGATCGCTATGTTCACGTTCTTCACTCTTGATGATGATGCTGGTGGTAGCTGGTGTATTATTTTGCAACAGCATTGTTTCATTGCAAATGAGGCATACAAGACACTTATCAGTCCATTCATCATTAAAACTGAGGTTTTCCACATCAACTTTTCGCTTCAGCCTGTTTGACAGTGACATTTTTACCTGACAACAGACCTTTCTTTCTGCAAGCATTTTCCACCAATCAGGACACTGCCTACTACAACCATGTTTCCTAATCACAGACTTTAACCATCACTCCTCAGTGAACTGCCTCCTAGTCTGAGATCATTTTCTAGTTAAAGAGCCAGTTATCATTAGGGAGTTTCCATGTTTTTTTAGGAGTTTGCTCACACTAATACATGTAAAAAAAATATAGCATTACTTCAGTTAGAAAGTGAAAATATTGAACAAGAATAGGCGTTTTAGGTATAAATACATTTTATTTTCTTTAATTGGAAGTCTGCCCCCGGAGTGTCTGCTTAGAAAAATTCTGTCCGTTGGGAAAATGTAGTTGATGAGCCCTGTCCTAGTGAACACAGGAGGATCTGCTCTAAGGGGGAGTGAGTTAAGGCACAAGTTGTTTAGGCCTACTGGTTCTAGTGGAATGTTATTGGCCACTGGCCCTAATGTTTGTAATGTAAGTATTGTTTTTAACTGTGAAATGACTGAAAGGTTACTAAACACTTTTTATATTCTGAATGTATAGTATACTTTTGTAATATTTGTCATGTCTGTCATGACAGCGATGGTGCTGTCTGTTTACCTTCTATGTTGCATCTTCAAAGTGCAATAAAATGTGACACAGAATTTTAAACGGCACATTGTAATTCTGCATCTTTTATCAAAGTATTTATTAGTAATACAATGGAAATTAGTAGAAATGTGAAAATTTGGTTAGCATGTTGATTCATGGTGTGTGCCCCTACATTTTCTGGTTGCGCCCCTGTATCACTTTTTCTTTTTCTTTTAGTAAGGCAACTACAATATTAGGTCTGTTGAATGAATGTGAATTTTGTGATGTTTAATGTTTACAGACCTAAGAGTGTTTTTGAGAACTTCATGTTTCTCAATCAGTGACAGCTCAAGAAGATGCATTAGCCATGAGTTTCATAATGCTGTAGCCTAGCTACACGCTTGTCTCCTAGCCCGTTTGCTTAAAAAACACACGACCATGGAGTACGCACAGACGTGGGCTGCGCAACACATGGATGTAGCTAGGCTACAGCAATAATAACGGCGCAACATGGTGTTTTATCTTAATTCTGTAGACATGGTGAGAAAGCTCTGGTCCTAAACATCCAAGCTCGGGCCACATCAATCAGTTGTCAGGAAAGATAAAACGTCTCGCGCCGTGCTACTAACAAGCTAACGTTCGTCGGCTAGAATGGCCAAGTGTCTGAAGGTCTGGCCAGATCTGCGGACGAGGCTGAGAGCAATGTGGCTGAGGTTAGCACAACAAGCGGATCGGCGTGCGAGTCAGTCTAGCGCTAATGAAACGGGGGAGCTGGAAGACCCGCCTGCCGGTTCCTGATCAGCTAGCAACGGAGAGAGGGTTGTCAATAAGACGATGACGGTGTTGGCGGTGCTCCACCTTTGGTAGGGTATGTTTGAAACGCAGCCAACAAGCTAACGCACATTTGACGGTATCACCCAGATGTGCCGGTCACCAGGGTGAGAAAAAACTCCCATGAGACCAACTCTTTATTCCCGCTGCTATTAAGCAGCCTTTAGACGCATAAGCAGAATGGGATGAAACAATCACTGAAGCAATTGGCAGTTACACTGGCATATTATACTACATTATATATTATGTTATCTAGCCAAGGTGGAACAAATTGTGACACCTCCATAATGCACTCGTTTTTATTTTTTTATCATCATATCCATATGACCTGAAAAAAGGTTCAGTCAAAAGATTTTTTTTCACTTCAGTCCCTGGTTTCATTACAACTTGCCTGAAAAATGTAGAATATTTCGGAACTTATAAAGGTTATGAAGAGTACATTTGCTTCCATAATACCATATCTGCAACCGGCACATATTTTCCTTCATTTTGTCATAAAAAAGTTAAAAAGATAGAACTAAATAAAGAGTTAAAATTTAGGGTGAGAGCAAGTCTAGGGTTTAAAGAAGTTGTTCACTAACTCTCTCTCTCTCTTTTGTCTGTTGCTATAGAAACGGAGAGGAGGAGTGGGACCCAAATGTCACCACTGTCAACACTGTGACAAATCCTTCACAACATCTGGATATTTAAAGATTCATCAGAGAGTTCACACTGGAGAGAATCTACACAGCTGTGATCAATGTGGGGCAGCTTTCACACGACAGAGTTCCCTAAAAAACCATCAACGCCTTCACACTGGACAGAATCTTCACAGCTGTGATCAATGTGGGGTAGCTTTCACACAACAGTGTGACCTAAAAAGACATCAACACATTCACACTGGAGAGAAGCCGTACAGCTGTGATCAGTGTGGGGCAGCTTTCACACGACAGAGTGACCTAAAAAACCATCAACGCATTCACACTGGGGAGAATCTTCACAGCTGTGATCAATGTGGGGCAGCTTTCACACACCAGAGTAACCTAAAAATACATCAACTCATTCACACTGGAGTGAAGCCGTACAGCTGTGATCAATGTGGGAAAACTTTTTCTAATAGTAGTAAACTTAAAACCCATCAGCGCATCACACTGGAGAGAAGCCGTACTGGTGTGAACATGTGGGAAAACTTTTTCTAGGGTGGTAACCTTAAAAAACACCAGCTCATTCACACTGCCTCGTTGTGAACATGTTTCAGAGCCATGCTGTTTCCTCCTGCTTCCTCCTCATGCCCTGATAGCTGTGTTGTTATATTCTAATCCAGTGTTTCCTCTATGTTGATTTGACCGCGGTGGCCCCCCACGGCAACATTTCTGCCCCCCATGGTATCAGAAATAGGGCTGCATTGTTAGAGTGCATGTCGGAGAATAGCGCGGACAAGCGAGGATAACTAGCCAGTTGAGATTGTGTGTGTGTGTGTGTGTGTGTGTGTGTGTGTGTGTGTGTGTGTGTGTGTGTGTGTGTACGTCCTTGAGAACTGTAAGTCGTATTACTTATGTTGTCAGTTCATTTAAGCCTGGTCTTTCAAATTTAGATTAAGTTAACTGGGTGATTTTCGGACCTGCCCCCACTGCTAAAAAATCCTAAAGGAAACACTGTGATCTTCTCTCCACATTGAAGGCTGATCAATTAAAAAAAATCCCATCACTGTTTAGTAAGGTAATGTCAAATTGCTGAAATATTTAGTCTGTTGTCCCTTACGATGACCAAAAGAAGCAAACATTCATAACTGGGAAGCTTTAATCAAACATGTCTGCTGCTTAAAAATGACTTGAACAGTTAATGTGTTTAAACTGCGTCTGTGCCGCCGCCATCTTGAGACAGACAGCTGATCTTAAAGACTCAGAAAAAGATTTCTGTACTGCTTTTGGATGTTCATGTACAAGAATGCTAAACTAAGCACATGAATAACATTTCACAGATGGAAAAATGTTTTACATATTTAACTATTACGAACGTTGAATATAATATCACAAAAGTAACGTTAATCCTTCTTCTAAAGGGATATTTCACTGCTGGAAAGATGAATATGTATTAATTTGGTCTTTATGTATAGGATGTGAAACATTTTAAAAGTGGTGCCTTCTAGACCCAGAAAACCAGAAAATATATTTTGGCTTATGTGGACGAAAGAACAACCACTCGTTTTGGGTAAGACAGTCCCACCCCTTGGGCCGTTGAAAACATGCAGAACTAGCTGCTGTAGTCCACAGACTTGGGCAAAATGCCTCAGATGATGCTAAATGACCATTTTGCATCATCAAGGTAGGGCTGCAGGATTATGGCCAAAATGGATATCACGATTATTCTGATCAATAATTGATCATGATTATTTGTTGATTTTAACCAAACAATGTTATTGTCACATAGGCTAATTATAACTGCTTTCACATCCATATTGTGCTACTTTCCTTCTCTGTTGAAGGATATTATGAAGGAGCCATTTCAGTTGTTGTGCGACCACTTTCACATGCGCGTTGGCGTGAAAGATACAGGCAGCGCAATATCTGTTCACGTTAACGGCGCATGTTAAAATCTGGTGCCAATAGGGCACCGGTGCCCGTATCTACCGGACGAAATAGCAACGCGGATTTACGGTGCCACTTAAGTCCTCTGATGCTCCAAAACAGACGTTAGAGGCAACAGAACACATCGCTGCATGTCACGCTAGTAAACACTAATAACACGTTACACACTAGCTACGTTACCTACCGTTAGCTACAGTAACTATAACCGTTACACCAGCAGCTACGTTAGCATACCGGTAGCTATAGAACACTAATAAGTTACACAGCACTAACGTAGCCTATACCGTTAGCTACAGTAAACGCTAATAACAAGTTACACAGCAGCTAACGTTATCCTAGAACCTTAAGCTACATTAAACACTAATAACACGTTACACAGCACTACGTTTAGCCTACCGTAGCTATAGTAAACACTAATAACAATTACACGCGCAGCTAACGTAGTCCTAACCGTTAGCTTCCGTCACACTATAATCGTAGCACAGCAGCTGCCGTTATGCCTACGGCGTAGCGACAGGATAACACTCAAAAACACCACCGTACACCGCAGCTAACGTTAGCTACCGTTAGCTACAGTAAACACTAATACAAGTTACACAGCAGCTACAGTAGTAACTGGATACACACGGCTAAAATGCTGACAGCTAAACGGTGTAGTGTGACTGTATTTCACTGTAGGATATCACAGCGGGACGTACAACAGTCTGCCGCTAAAGCTATGAGCTAACAGACTCAAACTAGCTGTGGTCTGAAAAACAACACAGACGGGACTAAATGTTGCGTTTACAGGTAACTGGTAAACCTCCGTGACGACTTATGACCGACTGCTATCTGTTGTGGAGTTTCCTCACGTTACTCTGTCCTCTGTGACTGTCTACATCTAACTAAGCTGCGCGGTGCAGGGAACACTCTGATTGGCTCATGGAGGCACATGATCAGAGAGGGTTTTACGGAGCGTTCTAGAACTGAATGAGCATTTTAAATATCGCTCGATCACATGACTTTGATCGTGGGAAGCCAAAATCGTGATCGGGATTAAATTCGATTAATTGTGCAGACCCTAATCAGAGGTTTATTTTCCAGACCCACAATACAGAGATCTCTGGTCTCAGGGGGACCTGAGGGAGGGAAGCACGTCATTCAAAAATACTACCAGATTTCCTTTTGATACAAAGCTTAATGCTAATCGGTGAGTATCCCTTTAAGTTTGTGACAAAGATCGTATTTGGATTAAAATACTACCAATACACACATTCTTCTTCTTTGATAGGAGACTAGTGGCTGCAATAGTGTATTGCTGCCCTCTACTGTTTGTTACTGACATTGTCTTAAATTATTAGTTTTTTATTATAAACTCCACAACGCCTATACTCGTACACTATAGTATACCAATATACAATATTTGTTCAACTTGGATCCCAAAATATATCCGATCCGTGACTCCAAACCGTGATCCTGACCTGAGTCTTGTGATCCTTGCACCCGCTAGCTGTTACTCTTTATCTTATCTTATTTGTGTAAGATTAACAAGTAAGGAACAATGGAAACTAGAAAATTTCTGAAAAATTGCGTTGGTGAATGCCAGAATCCTTTGTGACAACTGCGTAAGTGGGGTTAACAACAATTAGTTCTTAAGAATACATGTTTAAGGACTTTAGGATGCACAAACTATCAAAATGTTGCAGCAATGTTCAAATTCTTAATTTCTTCGGGCTGCTTTCACATTTGGGCATAGATGTGTCATGGCTGCTCTATAGGGCCATCTTATTTGTTTTAACCTTTGAACACATTTTTGACGCCCTTATATACTCCAAAACTCCCAAAAATTGGCGCAAAACCATAACGAGACTATACAGCGATTTGGTCCATGTGAGTTTAATAAGCACACCCTGATGCATGGAAGGCCATGCAAACATTCCTCTCATCATTACCGACATACTGGAAGTTGGCCATTTGTAATTGTATGCTCTCCAGTTATTGTTGTTTTGTAGTTTACCATCATATTATCTTCCTTTGTGGATTTTCATTTAATAATCTTTGTCTGACATTTCTTATTCTCTGTTTGTATTTTCTGTGACTGAATGTGGTTTTAAATCTGTTGAGGTCTGTTCAGACTGAAAGTAAAGACACTGATGATGTAATACACAGTCAGAAAATAGAAAGCAAACAGCTGATTTATTTATTTATCTGACTTGTAGAATAACGTCAGTGATTGAATTGTTTTAAATGTTTTGGAATGTGGAACAATTAAATGCAATATTAAATAAAACAAGACCACATGCTGATTATTAGTGACTTGATTTGATGGATTTATTCTTCCTGTTGTGTCTGTGTTTAAACTCCTAATTAAAAGGTAAAGTTTCCATCCACTAAAAGTTCTGTTGTTGCTGCTGACAGACTCAGATTATTATTCTAAGAGTCTGACAACATTACCTACAGAGATAGAGCTTTTAGTTAAAGAGTAAGATCCTTTTAGTTTAACTTGAAACAGCCCTGAAATCACCATCACCAAACCCACCAGACTCCATGTAAATAATCAGGACTTTTAGGTGTATAGAGCCAGCATATTTCCACAGACTCATGTAAATACTCAGACTTTAGCGGTTAGAGCGCAGCATATTTCCACCGCACTCCTGTAAATATCAGGACTTTTTAGCGTGTACAGAGCCAGTATATTTCCTCCACAGACTCCATGTAAATATCAGTACTTTAGCGCGTGTATAGAGCCCGCATATTTCCACTAGACCTCCTCGTAAATATGCAGGACTTTAGCGTGTATCAGAGCCAGCATATTCCACATATAACTGGGTGGAATTAGGGGTTTTATTTCCACCAAACCAGAGTGGTGATTGTTGGAACTCTGTGTTTCCCTCCTGACCTCCAGGTGTGACGTTCTTTCATTTTAAACTTTTAATCTGAAAAACCCTGACTGGGAGAACAGAAGTCTGGTGTCTTCACTGTGATGTGTGTCTGGCGCGGGATAGCTGTGTAGTTTGTTATTAGTGAGTTTTAGAAGACAGAGCTGCAGGTAAACCCGCACACACTCAGGTAAACACTTTAATAACTGCTCTTTACACGGCAGTCACAGAGAAGAGAAGACAGAGCTGCGCATGCGTTAGCGTCCATTCGGCTGCTAATGCTAACGTAGCTGGCAGAGCTAGCTACTCTTTGTGGTTAGCTTATTTAAAGCTAATGTACTTGCTCTTACTACTTGTTGTCTGGAGTTTGCACCTCCAGGGTTGAAAGCCTTCATTGGAAGTCTCTTTGGATAAAGCGTCAGCTAAATGACATGTCATGTAATTAATGTAATGTAGCAGGCTAGCTAGTAGTTCATATTCAGTTTTGTTGCATCAACGACGCTGAAGTTAGCTTCCCATTCGACCTCGTTTGTTTTGGAGGGAAACGGTCCTTTGTTAGTTGTTCCTCTCTCTCTCTCCCTGCTCTCTCTCTCTCTCTCTCTCTCTCCTAACAAAGAGAAAAGATAGAACAGTATTAGTATGTGTGTGTCTGTCAGCTGCTCCCATTGTGACCTTCTTCTAAAATATTAGAAAGCCAAGCCGTTCTAAATGTAGTGGAGCTTCATATTTCTGAGAGCAAAGTGTGCCGAGTTTCCATCTGATCAAAACAACACAGATGATTATTACCGAGCTTGGAGATCTCAGTAGCTTGGAACTTGGTTACCGGATCTATCTGGTTATTGATCAGCTCCCAGCGCTATTCCCTCCATACGTTGGTTTGGAAAGTGTGTGTGTGTGTTGTGTGTGGTTGTGTTGTGTGTGGGTGTTGTGTGATTATGGTACGGTAAACAGATGTTTAAAGTGAAATGCTATTGTTTCCTCTTCAGCATGCTGCTATTCAGTGTTATGGGTATCTTGTGTGTGTGTGTTCGTGGGAAATCACACACATGTGTGTGTGTGTCACTTGTATCCTTGTGTGTGTGTGTGTATCTGGTGGTGTCTGTGTTGTATCTTGTGTGTGTGTGTGTGTTGTACTGTGTGTGTGTGTTAGTATCTTTGTGTGTGGGTGTGGATGTTCTTTGTGTATTGTGTTGACCGCGCGGGGCCACCGACCAGTGTGAGGGGAATACGGCCAATTTGTGTTTGTTAACTCCAAGTATATCATGTGTTTCGCAGTAACCAGATATGATATGTCAGAGTTTGCTCTCCAAAGAAACTAAAGTCACCGCCGATATGGACCTTTCGATTGAAGCGTGAGTGTGGTTACACCAAGAGGTTACAGTAGAGGCTATCACTGCAGGTTAAAAAGTCCTGCTTAGAGCACATTAACCCTCCACCAGTGGACTGGAGTCCTCACTATCTCATTAGGTTATGTTAGAGTTAGCCTGTATGCTAGTGGACATTAAAGCTGTACCACTGCTCAGACACTTATTAGGTGACATGGTCACTCACTACACATGGACATTTTTTAGAGGCCCATTAACGATATAGAAGGTAATGGACTGAAATATTTCCGTAAGGGCCTTTTACATATTGACAACCGTTGATAATAACATGTATAGGCTGTTTATGGTGAAAATAAGCGATTTATTTTCAGATAGCATATCACCCCATAGGGTTACCTGTAGAGTCCATCTGACGTTGGTCTCCAATATGGCGCCCAGATTAGAGTTGGCCACACTCTCTATATAAGGCTCTAACCTCGCTGAGACAGTGGGACACCTAGTGGTGAAACTCATTATACCAGGTTTGGTCCATTCTTTGTCTTCAGTGTTGACTCTTATTACGTTATACCACAGTTTACCAAGTGTTCCCCACTGTAGATTTCTGTTCTTCTACTAAAGAATATTCTTTATTAATCCCACGTTGCATTTCTTTTGCACCAACTACTTCCCCATTTTCAACATAGAAACAATTCAAACATCAAATTGTTCAGTGCAATTGGACACGCTGGTCTTATACAGAATTTTCATAATTTTTTCTGAATATTAAAAAATTCCGGACAAATTTCCCCATTCAAATGTTCAAAACTGAAACATTTTCACAGTCATAACTTTTGTATAGGATGTTATTGTCATGTATTCTCTGCTGTTTTTTGCTGTTACCAGATTATCTTATTTTGTTAATTCACAAGTACAAAGTAATATGCTCAGAGAAGAATACAAATATAAAGTATGCTTTAATGTGCTTAGTAGTTTGTGATTTTTAGAAGAAGGTGAACATGTGAGCACTGACATGTTGGCTGTATCATTAAATGGCTTCTTCTGTTGTCGTGTTAAGAGGAGTTGGAGCAAGTGTCTGTTAAAACCTAGGCCACTGTTTTGAGGTAACTGTAATCTTACTGTAGTTGACTCTCTGAAAAGATGAATGTTTTTAATCTATGAATTGGATGAATCTCCTGCTGAGAACACAATTTTCAGAGGCCTTCACATTTGTTGGGGGAACTAACCTGCACACGCATTACATATGGATCTGAAAGTTCTCATCCCTAACCGATATTAAGTCTGTAAACTGGGTGAACGTTGAAAGTGAAGCTAGTAAATGCTCTGTTTTTGGTCCACTTCCTGTTCTGGGTCGATCGCGTTCCCACCTGAACCGGGACCCCCGGGAGACAGAAGACAGCTGTCTCCGAGATGACGTCATCTTTGGCCTTCTGTAGAGTGGTTAACTTACAGCTCGCAGCACTTTAAGAAGATATAGTGTGGAGCTGTAGTTTGATATCTAGTGTCCGGCAGATCCCTTTTAGTGAGTTTCCTGTTAGTGAATGCTCTGAGTGATTTAAGCTGGGCTTAACTCCTCTGAGTTGATGTTGGAGCTAGGAAGGAAATGGAACCATTTCCCAGCTGCTGCTTTGAGTGTTCAGACTATTGTTGTAGTTGTGTGTGGATGTGAGGAAAACCAGAGGAGACAGCAGCTCCTGATATTCTGCTGCTGTGATTAGTCCTGAACAGAATCCAGAGTGAGTCCAGCAGCCCCGTGAGAGCCCTGCTGGACTGTCAGGACCATAGAGAATGAGAGGACAACCAGAACGCAGAGCATAGCGAGCAACGAGGTCCCCAGAGACAACGCAGCAGACTGGACTCTGATAGCAGCCATGTTCAGGTCAGTGTTCAGCAGAGAGGGCAAAAGTACTCACTTCCTGTACTGTGAGAAAAGGCTCTTTATGTCATTGGCTACATTTTAAATGGATGTCTGCCATAGGCCTAAAACATCACATATATGATTATTGTGACAGAGCTGGGACCCAGCTGAATAAGAGTCGGACTGAGTATCAGAGATGAATTCAGTTGGAGTCGGTGCGAATGCCAGATCCGAGTTTCGCGTAAGTCTTCTGCCCCGTACATTGAAGCTCAGATACTACTTTATTGTCTGTTTACCAGGGTTACAGAAGATGTCGTTGCAAGGCTCAGTCACAAGAGACATTGACCCAGACTATAAAAACCTACACGTGTGCGGTAGTCGCTGACTGGTGATCATTTGGTGCTGTTCGTATGACTATGGCAGAGGGATGAATGATTTCGTGGGATGTTTTAGTCCAGATAATCAGAGCTGTTTCCCTCACCTCCCGACACAAATGTGAACGATGACATACAGTAGAGAGTAACACGTCACCCCGGTAAACACGCAACCGCTGATGCCATGTCAGAGTCGCTCACACAGAGTAGCACCCCCACAGCAAACACATGGAGGTGTTTGGCTCTAGACATGGGTTCTGAAAGAAAAGATGGTGCGACGATATGATTACTAACCGACATTATTCAGAAGTCCCCATACTTTTAGAGTTACAACGAACAACCACTAGCATGGCAGCCGCGGAGAAGCAATGAACTGACATCTCTGCTAGTACATCTTGAACATGGAGTGCTAATATATCATGTATATGTCAGACTCCCATTTGTACGATTGAGTGCTATGAAAGTTGGAGAAATTACAAGTTTCATGTGCATTTTATTCAAGACAATATTTATTGATATCACATAGACAATAGCCATACCAGCAAGTGATTATGTCCTCACTCTGTAGATGTGCATGGCTTGTCCTGACTCCGCAGAGCCAGTCCATTCAGGTCTAATGTCGGCCTTGTGGTTCCTTCTCTAGACCTGCCGTGGGGTTGGTACTATCCTACAGCTAGTACTTGATATTAAATCACTGTTGGTCTGGTGTGGATTTCTTTTGAAGTGTCACAGAAGGCGGAGACTTGTTTTATCGTGTTTGGCAATGCGATACTCAGGTTAATATTGTAGCCTGCCTTATTTTGCATCTCAGGGGCTCAGGGATTTGATACAGTTTGGTCCCTTTGTTTGTCTTCGTTGTGCACTACAGCCTATCGGTATAGTTAGAATGCAAACAACTGCATGTTACTGTACATGTAGTCATGACATTGCCAGACCGATCTCCACCGCACTGCAGAGTAAGTCTGGCTCCTCACACGAGACATTCTGGGTAGGAGACCTCTCTGGCGTGTTGGCAGTGTCTTTAAACCAATCACATAGTCTTGGGCGGCGCTAAGCTCTGGACGCAACAACTTTGCTCTGCTAATAGTCTCAGGAAGGAACTTGTTTAGGTGGGTGTTTTTCACCCAGATAGAAGAGCGCACAGCGCCATCTGCATGTTGACAAGAGCAGACACACACACACACACACACACACAGAGGTGCGGACTGAGCAAAGTTACTCTAGGATAATAGCTTTCAAATATTTTTATACAACTGCAATAAATGTGTTGTTATTACAATGGAATTAGTGTACAAAGGTACCGTGGGTACCGAACAAATTTCCGATATTTGTACCGGCACCGGTAAAATGTGAACGGTACCCACCTTAGCTAATGTCATATAAAACTGAAGTTAACTGTTGACACAATCGTAACGTGAGCTATTTTTCAATTAGCTGCTACTGCAAAATAAACGTCATTCGCTCTTACAAGTCTATCTATGACCTGTTGTACCATTACTTCGTCCGCAAGCATCCCGGCGTACAATTCAGTCCCAAAACATCACAAAGCGATGGAACATCTGAGTTTTTTGTCGTTGCTTGAGGCTACTGTGCCTGTAGCTTGTATGCTCCATTTATGACACTGTTGTGGCTTACCTTTTCGTAGTTACTTTCAGTTTAATGCAGGATATACATACACTCTGAAGTCCTAGAGATTGGTCACACTCATCAGCCTTGCATTTTCTTTTTCTCCATTCAACAGAACATTTTAACATAGTGAAACATGGTCACTATATTCACTCTCCCATTAGTTCTTGCTAACCTTGTCTCATTATCTCTGCATGTGTTCCCCTTGGTTCTACCAAAGGCGCCTCAGCAGACGTCCAGCTGCGACCGAGCCGGAAAGAAGAGTCAGAAGGCCCAGGAGAGGAGCAGCCTGCAGCAGTGAATGCGGAAGAGGAGTGAGGAGGCGGAGGAGGAGGAAGATGAGAGTAGTGTGAGAAGGTTTTGGACCGCAGAGTGGTGAAGGAAGAGTAGAGTTTCTGCTGAATGGAAGGGTTCTCAGAGTTAGT
>NC_050189.1:350461-352961 GCF_008315115.2 Sander lucioperca
CCCCAGGGTTTGCTGACAAGACCAATGCAACTTCGCTACAGCAGACCTTTTAGCACGTTGCGATTTGTGAAAAAAAAGTGTTTTTGATCATGCACAACAAAACCAAACATTCCAATTAATTCCCCCTCTAATTGCCACCATTATTACATCCACTCGATCAGCTGGACAAAAACCTTTTTCCACACTTTTAGTGCATTAAGGCTGTTTTGTTTGGTTGTTTCCCGACTTTTATATGCCACATTCAGAGAAAGGTCTATGAATACAGCGCCAAAAACGTAGAAGGGAAAGCTTCTTAACAGGGAGTTGTAATACTGTTAAACTGCCTTTTCCACTTGATCAATTGCTCTTCCTCTTTTGTTGTTTCTAGTGTTTTGTTCTTTATTTTTATTTATATTTCTTATGTATCCTGTGCGGAGGTGCTTGAGTGCCGAGAAAGGGGCTCTTTAATAAAGTTGTATTATTTGTGTATTTTTGAAAGAGCGTCCCAAACCTATAGATAGAAGCAAAAGAAAAATTGTGTGAAAATGCTATTACGCGTGGCAAAATCAACAAAAAAACCAGAAAAATTAATGAGTACGGCCAAAAACTCGGGAAAATCCGCACAATATCTAAAAAATAAAAGTCCAGAAAAGGATCTAAATTTCCAAAAAAGCATACAATCGTCAAAAAAAAAAAATTCCAATTGTGGGTATTACAGATCCTAACTTTTAATTAATCTTATTCAGGTATGGAAATCCTCAACTCTTTGTCTAGTTGGAAGTTTTGGCTCGCCATCGTGGCGGATCTTTGTTCTGACTGAGCAACGAAACCTTAACTAGCCTCTGGCTGTTACTGTGGCGACGTGGGTGTCAACGTAAAGTGCCAGCGCTTTAAGCAGGAAGCGAGTTCACTTTGCGTCAAACAAATACCTTCCCCCAGTAGTGATCGTTCAGTCCTCTCGGGTGTTTTTTAATTCCAAAAAATCTTTTCCTAAAGTTAACAAAGTCTTTTTGGTGCCTAACTTCACTTTTTTGTCTAAACTACGCCACCACCGACGCTCGTGAAAGGAGCGCCGTCTGGCGGGTGGGCGGGTTTTACCCGTCTCCATCAACTATCTCGGTTACAACCGGCTCGGCTTAGCGGCTAATACAACCATCACTTTGCTAGTGAGTTATATCTTCTATGGCAGTTGTTTCCCAACCTGGGTCCGGGGGACCCTAATGGGGGGGGCAAGTCAAGGGGGTGGCGCAAGTTCTTTATGTTTTTTGAGGTTGGGTAAAAAAAATATATTACTATATATTTTTGGTTCTCGCTTAAACATTGTCGGGCAGGCTACTTATTACGTCGCCACAACCTCCGGGACCGCTGTACCTGGGACCCTGCTGTCTCGTCAGCCTCTAGCTTCTAGCTGCTAGCATCCTCGTTTTTGTCCTGCCGCCGGCCAGGCCATCACTATGTGTATGAACGCACATGCGCGAAGAAACGTAAAGTGCGGATAACTCCTCTTATCAGAAAAGACATAGGGAAAGTTACCTCAACTTCATTTCGAGGGGGGCTCAGCTTTTCTTAGACACAAGTAGGGGGGCGCCAGGAAAACAGGTTGGAAACCACTGTTCTATTGCCATATGTTCACGTTACGCCTTATTTCGTTTAAATACTCTTTTAGTTATTTATATATATATATATATATATATATATATTATTATATTATATATATATATTATATCTACCATATATATATATATATATATATATGGTCGTCCATGTGTTCTCATATGGGTACGTTGTACCCCCATCTGAGACGTGTACTTGGTTTCCTCCTTTTTTCCTCCAAGGTTTGTAGAATTTTTTGTCGCTTTTTTCAAAAAAATCCGTGCCTTTTTTCGTAAGTTTTGTCTTCCTTCTTTCTATGTTTTTTGCGCCGTTTTCTAAGTTTTGTTGATACTTTTTCCCACCTATTTTTCCTACTTCCTTAGTTCTCCGTGTTTACGTTTTCTTTGGTTTTGTTACTTTTTTTTTCATCAGCATTTTAAATGTTTGTCATTGACATGGCTGTTTGGTCACTCTATCGCTGTTCAGGAGGTTACTTGGCTTAAAACCAATTCAATTGGCTATATATTGAAAAAATTTTGAGAACCACTGCTATGATGAGCTTACTAATAATATATGGTCTAGGCCTTGTTTCTCAATGGGGGTACGTTCACCCCTAGGGTCTCTGGGGACTGCGGGGGTACGGAGATATTTACTAAATGTTTATAGTTACAAGGCTGTTTTTGCCAAACATGTTCGTCTTTTTTTTTTTTTTTTCCCCCCAAAAATGTGACATTTGTCGCCTTCTTTTGACCTATCTATCCTTCCTTCCTGTCTACTTTTTACAATTTTCTTCTCGTTTTTTTTTTTCTTCTTACGTCACTGTTTTTTAGTTTTTTGATACTATTTCTACCTGTTTCTGTTGCCTTCCTTCTGTTCCTTCTTTTCTACATCTTTTTCCAAGTTGTTTAATTTTTGTTTGTGTCCTTTT
>NC_050189.1:362961-367961 GCF_008315115.2 Sander lucioperca
GTGCGTGCGTGCGTCCTTGAGAACTGTAACTGGTATAACTTATGTTGTCAGTTAATCGTAGCGTTGACCGGCATGAAATCGACATACAGTACATCAGACTGACCTGCTGGTCGCCGGTCATGGCCGAGCACGTGAAAACGTGTAAATCGGTAAACTATGTGTTTATTTCAACCAAACACTAGAGTTGGGATGGTTGGCGATGTGCAAAGACGACCCAAAACGGCTTTTAATAGTTTTATTTTGATTTTGTCAACTTTGAAGGAAGTGTATTTTACGATGCTAAAATCACTGTTTATTTACATGGAGTCTGGTGGGTTTAGCGAACGCAATTTCATGGATGTTTTTAGGTTTAAAAAAAAAGGATCTTACTCTTTAACATTAAGGTCGACCTCCCTAGAAATCCTTCCCATAATGTTGTCAGACACTTAGAATAATAATCTGAGCCTGTCAGCGGCAAAAACAGCTTTTTTGTGAATGTAAATACAAGATGCACAATTGCCGGATTAACTTATATTGTAGCTTGTTTCTCTGCAGACGGCAGCGATCTCTCTTAATACTGGACCAACATCAAAGATTGTTGTTCCCATCAGTCACTTAGACACAGAAACATTGTGGCACAGTTCAATGCGTTTTCAAAAAAAATTGTGATTATGATTCATCGTAAATATTTATGTGAGTTTCTCTGTTGAGTCTTAACGCAGCTACTGGAACTAAACTGTGTTAAAGTACGACCAGGTAACGACACATAACGGCAACACGGTGTTTGCTCTGTCAACACAGCAGGAACACAGCAAACAGACAAGATGGTGGACACAGAAACTGGATTATTGGGTTTACTGTGTGTGTGTGTGTGTGTGTGTCTAGGTGGACAAGCTGCCGGTTATACCACGGGCAGAAATGCTGACATCACAGCACAGGCATCCCCACACACACACACACAGAGACAGACACACACAGAGAGAGAGAGAGACACACACACACTCTCACACACACAAAGAGAAACAGACACAGACACATACACACACAGAGAGAGACACAGAGACACACACACACACACACACACAGACAGACACACACACACACAGAGAGACACACACACAGAGACAGACACACACACAGAGACAGACACACACACACACAGAGACAGACAGACACACACACACACACACAGAGACAGACACACACACAGAGAGAGAGAGAGACACACACACAAAGAGAGACAGACACAGACACACACACACACACACAGAGAGAGAGACACAGAGACACACACACACACACACAGACAATGTATGTGGTTAAACAGGCTCTGCTAGCTGCTGTTAGACGAACAGAGAGATACAGACAAACAGACAGACAGACAGACAGAAGCTAAGTTTCCATCCACTTGTCAATCGAATTATCTGAAGTTCGGTAAGAAAACTCCTGCTAATAAAGCTGGTGAAAGTGTGTTTCCATCCAACGGCTTTAAAGCGAATAAAAACCTGTTGCGTAATGACGTCACATGCTGTTTTGCGATCAAATTGGTATATGGAATTGATTTGAGACATTTTAAGGTGTTTCCATTCATTTTCGCAAAGTTTTGCTAGACAAAATGGATCGCGCCATCTACCAACAAATGATCAATATTGCACAAGTTGTAATAGAGCTTATGTGCCAGCTGATAGCGACATATCACGCTATAATAAGAGAACGACGACGCTATCAACACATTGCTGTGATGATGCAGATGCACGTAAATGCCCGACGACAACGGAGGCGGCCTGTGGTGTGGGAACGACAGAGTTATATTTTACTCGTAAATTAAATTCAAAAAGTCTCTCGTCTCCTCGTTCGTCCACTTCCATCTGAAACATAGCTAGACACAGACAGAGAGACAGACAGACAGAGACAGAGAGAGAGACAGTTTTTCCAGCTTCCCAACAGTAATTCCAGTCATGTGGTTCCTTTAAAACCAGCTGCTGCTCTCTGATCTCAGCCCGCTGCCTCAGGATAAGAAGTACTCGGATACTTTACTGCAGTAAAAGTACTGATACACACTGTGAAAATACTCAACAACAAGTTAAAGTCCTGCATTCAAAACCTGACTGAAGTAAACATAATGTATTATCACCAAAATGTTGTTCAACTTCACTCGACTTGTGTCCATGAAATCTTACAACTTGTTTCTTAAAATGTTTAGAGTTTTTGTTTAAATTAGATTTTGGACATTTTTGGTCTTTTATTCGACAGGATGGAGGGAAACGGAGAGGAACCTGGGCCGCAGCCCAGCCGCAGGACTGAGCCTCTGGACACGGGGCCAGGCTCTTTTCTTGAAATGTTAAGACTTTTTTTTAGGACTTTTTTGTTGAAATGTTACAATTTTTTTAGCACTTTTTTGTTGAAATGTTACAACTTTTTTTAGGAATTTTTTCTTGAAATATTACAATTTTTTAGGACGTTTTTTATTGAAATATTACAATATTTTTAGGACTTTTTTTGTTGAAATGTTACATTTTTTTAGGACTTTTTTGTTGAAATATTACAACTTTTTTAGGACTTTTTTGTTGAAATGTAACGACTTTTTTTTGAATTTTTTGTTGAAATGTTACGACTTTTTAAAGGACTTTTTTCTTGAAATATTACAATATTTTTAGGACTTTTTTTGTTGAAATATTACAACTTTTTTAGGACTTTTTTCTTGAAATATTACAACTTTTTTAGGACTTTTTTGTTGAAATGTTACGACTTTTTAAAGGACTTTTTTCTTGAAATATTACAACTTTTTTAGGAATTTTTTCTTGAAATATTACAATTTTTGTAGGACTTTTTTCTTGAAATATTACAACTTTTTTTTAGGACTTTATTCTTGAAATATTACAACTTTTAAGATTTTTTTCTTGAAATGGTACGACTTTTTTAGGACTTTTGTCTTGAAAACGGTCATCTGAAAAGTGACGAAAGCTGTCAGACAAACGTAGCGGAGTAGAAGCAGAACATGTAAATACTAAGTACATCGAGTTCTGCAGCCACTTTTTTTCTAAAAATAAGATTTCTTAGTGGATTTAAAGATTTATTAATCACAGATAATGATATTCTGCTGACTCTCTGTCTCCCTGTTTGTAGATACAGTAGCTTGTTATCACTTCTGATTGGCTGTTATTGATCAGAGATCATGTGATCACTGCCCTGATGTGATTACAGTCAAGTAGAGACAGAGTCAGTTCCCATGTGGAGGCCTCTCCGGAGGAATGTGATAATGAATGGTCTTCATACCACACACACATGCACGCACGCAGAGACACACACACACACACACACACACACAGCTAAAGATAGCCATCAGCTCGACCCGACGCCCAGTTTGTAAAGAACATTTTACTCTCCGACACTGACACTGTTTGAGTTTGAACGTCCTGTTCACACAACAATGAACATGTGATGCCTTCATGTGCAGTGGGAAATACCCACGTCGCACACAACAAAACTACTGCCTCACGTGTATATCAGTGTGTGTGTGTGTGTGTGAGTCTGTGTGTGTGTGTGTGTGTGTGTGTGTGTGTGTGTTTGTGTCTCTGTGTGTGTCTCAGTGTGTGTCTGTCTGTGTGTTTCTGTCTGTGTGTGTCTCTGTCTGTGTGTGTGTGTGTGTGTGTGTGTGTGTGTGTGTGTGTGGGTCTCTGTGTGTGTGTCTGTGTGTTTCTGTCTGTGTGTTTCTGTCTGTGTGTGTGTGTGTGTGTGTGTGTGTGTGTCTCTGTGTGTTTCTGTCTGTGTGTTTCTGTCTGTGTGTGTGTGTGTGTGTGTGTGTGTGTGTGTGTGTGTGTCTGTGTGTGCCTGTGTGTGTGTGTGTGTGTGTGTGTGTGTCTGTGTGTGTGTGTGTGTGTGTGTGTGTGTGTGTGTGTGTGTGTGTGTGTGTGTGTGTGTGTGTGTGTGTGTGTGTGTGTGTGTGTGTGTGTGTGTGTCTGTGTGTGTGTCTGTGTGTGTGTGTGTGTGTCTGTGTGTGTGTGTGTGTGTGTGTGTGTGTGTGTGTGTGTCTGTGTGTGTGTCTGTGTGTCTGTGTGTGTGTGTGTGTGTGTGTGTACCGATAAGTTCTAATAAACTGCAGAAAGATGGTTGGGGGATGTGTGTCTGAATTTGTTGACGTGAAGTTAATTTCACCTTTTCTAACATGAAGTTTGGTTCACGCAGAATGGGAAATGTTAAAAACACATTTACTGGATCATTTGCAGTTTTAGTTTTTGCCTTTTTTTAAGGTTCCTATAAGTGGAAGTTGAGATCTTAAACAGGTCTGCAACTACACAATTAGTTCAGTTTATGAAATGTTGGAAAATAGTGAAAAAAAAAAATAAGTTCAGGGTGACGTCTTCAAATCGATTTGTGCAACCAACAGTCGAAAACTTAAAAGATATTCAGTTTACAGTCGTATAAAGCAGCTTATGTTTGGCTCCATAAATGACTGGACCTACAAATCAATTATGAAAATTAATTAATAAGTAATAAGATCAATTTTTCTGTCAATCAGCTCTAATTTCACTGGTACACCTGGTGTTTGGATCCTCTCTCTGTGGCAGATTACTGCAGGCAGGTACCATACTTTGTTAGAAATTATAGTAGGATTATATAGATTAGCAACAAACAGAAACAGACAGACAGCGGGGCAGAAGAGAGGGGACAACAGCCGTTGTTCGTCCGGGTACTTTTTGGGCCTGTCGGTACCGGGACACACACACACACACACACAAATTTTGTTTTTTTAAATGAAAAAAAATTAAAGTCTTCCACAGAACATACATTCTCTTATCTGCCCCAGACGGGTTTTTACAGAGCCCGACAGGACCCGCCGGATTATTTAGAAATGTGTGTGTCTGTGTTTGTGTGTCTGTCTGTGTGTGTGTGTGTGTGTGTGTGTGTGTGTGTGTGTGTGTGGAAAGTGGGCAGTAGAGAGATAGAGAAAGAGGAGGCAGACGTGTAGATGCGACACATTGAACATTTTAAATTAAACAGCTTATTAACGTGAGCTTGTT
>NC_050189.1:372961-410461 GCF_008315115.2 Sander lucioperca
ACACACACACACAGAGACACACACACACACACATGCGCAGAAACACACATACACACACACACACACACACACACACAGAGACACGCAGAGACACACATACACACACACACACACACACACACACGCGGAGACACACACACACACACACACACACACACACACACACACGGAGACACACATACACATACACACACACACACACACACAGATACACACAGACACACACACACACACAGACTGACCTTTGACCTCCTGTCTCTCCCTCTGAATGAGTGTACCCTGCAGTGATGTAATGAACCAAAGTGGCCACAGAGAGGCGCTGTTGCTCAGATATGACTCCATATGAACATTATTCAGACTGTAAAAGACTCTTTAGAGGTCATTTACCCAAATTTATTTAAATTATTCAAGTTTACTTGAGTGTTTCCATATTAGATTAGATTAGAGAGACTAAATGTCAGCGCTACAGCAGCAAAATATCAGACACACGAAATATACAAGAAATAATAAACCAGATAGATTACACGAATAAAGAAATCTATTGTTTTTCAAGAAAAAGTTACACACAGTTACAACAGAAACAGTTACTTTTATTTCTGCATATTTTACATTATTACCACATAAATAAACATGTAAACAAACAAAAGATTCATGTTTATACTTAAAAATAATTTATACACACACACACACACACACACACACACACACACACACACACACACACACAATACACATTATAACAATGTGTTTGTCTAATGTAAATCTGGACTGTCGGTGCACATTCAGTCTTTAGTACCAACGGAGATCAGGTTTCTCTTCAGACCTGCAGAGGGCGCCGTTACTCCAGAGGAGAAGCAGACAAACTGAGAGATATCAACATGTTGAAGGTGTTCTCCTGCACACTGGCTGCGTGGCGTGAGCGTGTCAGCTGCGTGGCGTGTTGCCATGGGAACGTTATGAAGTGACGTAATTACGCGACGTGAACATCATCAAAAAGCTGCAAACCCCGCGATGAAGCCATGATGAAAGCGCTGTTTTTGCAAGTTCCCGCAATTTCATCGCATAAAATTGCATAAATATCCGGCATATTCCATCGCATTTTTTAAGAAAACGTGTCGCATAATCAAGGATTTTTGCCCAAAACAATCACAAAAAAACTCCTTTTTTCTGGAAGGACTGGTTTAGATGTCATTTTGACACGGATACATATTAATAAATGACATGTTAATGTTTGAAAGTCTCGAGGTTTTGACATAAATGCAGATTTAAATGTCTTTAAATTATTAAACTATTGATTTTCTAATATTGCACCTGTCAATACAGAACCAAATATTCTGGCGCCTATGTTGCCATCAATACTGCCGACGTTGTCTTTGCTGTAATCAGATCAGTATATATTTATATTTATGTTTATCATGACGTATACTACTGCTGCTATTATTTCATTTTATCAATGGGAAACATACATGTGTACAGACCAGGCTAGCAGCAGCAGCAGCAGCGCTGCGTCAGACACGTTTCTGGTATGTAAAGACATAGAAAACACCACGCAGCCGCCACGCAACAGAAACGCCACGCTCACGCCACGCAGCCAGCGTGCAGGAGGCCTAATAGTGCGTTCCCTCTGAGCTGGGAATGATGTCACACCCGAGTAGAATGCATGTCATTTACGAGTCTGATTTGTAAAGCGTGACATCATGTCCACAGATAGAAGTCAGACAGGACTGTGTGTACGACTGATTTAAGGGTCTTATTTACTAGACGCAGCCCAGCTGGCGCGTACAAATGTGACGTCATGGGAGCGCCGTGACTATTTATACCCGCGCTGGTAGTCGTGACACTAGTTGCAGTCTTCTCCTGAACAGAGATGGCGCTAATGAGCAAAGGCTACCGACGTTGCTCTTTCTACGGACTAGAGGAAGAAGAAAAAGGTAAACAACGGCAGAACTGGCCGCAGCATTGCCGTCAATGCTTCGATTTGATTGGATGAGCTACTTGGTGGGATCAAGACTTTCATTCACCATAAAAGAACTCATCTTAACCCAGTTAGTTAACAAGAGAGACTAGCAGTCACTCTGAGAGTCCTGGCATCACATTGTCGGCGAACTCGTTCAGGCTTCCCGTTTCCGCTTTGTCGCCTTTTTTCTCTGCTCGCGCGCCGCCATAAGTCAGGCGCGCGGGCAGGATATTACGTCATTTTGATGTCACGATGGCGCGCGCCATCTTGGATGCGTCTAGTGTAAAACACCTCTGATTTAGTGAGACTGAAATGAGACGAAGTGCTAATGACCTGTATGTTACTACAGCTTGTCCCTGTGGTCGATGTGTTTATATAACAGAAACCCTCCTCAACGATTCCTCAGGACCCTCTAGACATGTTTTGATATTCGATTTCATCGAGGCAATTCAGTCAGTGACTAAAAAAGTATCGAACTTGATAGTCAGCCCACTCAGCAACCCCTAACCCCCAATTTCCACCAACTGCAGAACGGACACCGGAGAGCTCCGCAGTAATTCAGCACACGGCAGATAGTGCGGGACAGGAAGTCGAGCACAGAAACAAAATAAAACATCCGATTAATTTTCAAAATAAAATACAGCGTGCTCACGCGGATCATATCTCCCTGCACTACACCTTGAAAACACAGCACAGAGTAGTTTCCCCTCTACTCCTCTGGATGGAAACTAACTTTTGTTGGTTTTGTGGTTCTATTCTACGTGAATTTGTGAGATCTCGTGGGTCCTCGTTAGCCTGGCTCCGCCCTCCTACGTACTTCCGCTCAATTTTCATTTCCCTTCAGTACTCCGTCTGGGTTTGCGGTATATTCTTAGGTTTTCTCCGGTCAAATATTTGGCGGTCCAATCAGCGAACAGAGGGAGTGGCTGAGAACGATGACGTTGAGGACGTGCGCCAGAAAGATGCGAGCGAAGCCATTCGGTCCGTTGTGGCAGCAACGCTGCCGAATATCCAGAAGTTAAAGCCAGAGCAAGAACAATCTTTGCTGAGTTGTGTTGGGGGCCATGATGTTGTGGCCCTCCTCCCCACGGGGTTCAGGAAAAGTTAGATTTTCCAGCTCGCTCCGTTAGTGGTGAAGGAGTTGGCTAAGGCTAACGCTAGCGATGCTAATGCTAAATATAAGCCGTTAGTTGTTGTCGGTCTCCCCTCTTGTTGCACATGCGCATGACATACGTCACGACCAAACTTTAGCGATTGGTTATGACAGATCCAGAGTGGCTCTGGGCAGATCCAATAGTTTTAAACTTCAACAGAGTACCCGCCTTCAAGGAAGTTAACGCTTGTCAATGGAGAGAGGCCAGACTCTCTGGACCAATGAAATGTACGAGAGTCTGGTAGGACCAGGCTAGGTCCTCGTAACTCCTAGACTCTCCGTAATAACTCCTAGACTAAATAACTGAAAAAGTGAAACATTTTGTCCTAAAGAAAGTTATAAATATTCATTTTCATTGAAATAAATGAAATGCGTCGCCATTATGATTAATAAAATTAATGAAATGATACCAGATGTGGCGACTAAAGACGTCCTAAACAATAAGGAATTAGTTATTGTTCAGGTGGTGTTCCTTCTCTTCATGGCGACCATGCTCCCTCGCCGGTTGGACATCAGCGAGGACCGAGCGTCCCTCATGTTGTCCCTGAACGTGCGGGTGGAGTAGTAGTACAGCAGCGGGTTGACCACGCTGTTGGACGCCGCGAGACACAGCGTCACCACCACGGCACGCTGCAGCGCTACGGTCGCCGCGCAGCTCCAGCCGTCGCACACGGCGTGCAGGTGCAGCGACCTGATCACGTGATAGGGCAGGAAGCACAGCAGGAAGGTTGCTGTCACCATGGAGACCAGGTGCACTGAGCGGCGGCGGTTGTGACGGCGAGCGATGCTGGCGCCGGACAGAGCGCTGCCAGCGCCGCTGTGGATGGCGGAGTTGGCCGTGAGGCGGCGGACGAGTCGGCTGTAGCAGACGATGATGGTGAGGAACGGGAGGAGGAAGCCGAACGCCAACGCCACGTAGTTCAGGATAAGGACACGTCCCCATGACGACGGGCTGGACGGCTCGAAGCAGCGAGGAAACCCAGCCCTGAGAGAGGGAATGAGAGAGAGACAGAGAGAGAGAGAGAGAGAGAGAGAGAGAGAGAGACAGAGAGAGAGAGAGAGAGAGAGAGAGCGAGAGAAAGAGAGAGAGGGAGAGAGAGAGCGAGAGAGAGGGAGAGAGAGAGAGAGAGAGAGAGGGAGAGAGAGAGAAAGAGAGAGAGAGAGAGAGAAAGAGAGAGGGAGAGAGAGGGAGAGAGAGAGAGAGAGAGAGATTTTTAGATTTTTACATAAACACTAAAGTAAAGTGCTAATGCATTAAAATCTCAGTATTTGTATTAAAAATAATGTCATCTGGTAAAAACTTGTGCAACGGGAAGACAACACAAGAGTTAACGTCTTTGAAAGATTGAAATAAGTTTGAAACATGAATTATCCAAATGTCTCTGTTGTAAGGGCTCGGAAACAAGACTTTAGATTAAAAGATGAACTTAAAAATGTGTGTAATTAATAATTTTACTGGTTTTCTGACCTGTTGGCGATCCCGTTGGACAGGAAGGGGGCCGAGAACGTGCCCACAAACAGCCAGATTCCGATGCAGACCAATAGGGTGCGAGTGGGCGTGGCCAGAGAGCGGTGACGGAGCGGCTGGGCCACGGCAAGCCAACGGAGCACGCTCAGTAGGGTGAGGAAGAGGATGCTGGGGGGAGGAAGATATGTAAACAGATTATATTCATATTCATATTCTGAAGACTTGTGCAAAAGTATTAAGTAAGTATGATTTTAACCCTCCCTCAAATTTGACCCATTTTCCAAAAAAAAGTTTCTATATCATAAATTTGGGTTTTCTTTCAACCAAATTGTCAGAAAATAAAAATAACGTGGATGGTTCCATACAGCGATCTTCACAAGTCAAATAAATGATCAGTTCACTACTTTCATTGAATTTGGGTATTTTGTTCAATTTTATAGCATGTAAATCACAATAACGTTAAAAAAAGTTTAAAGAAAATACAGACAAAAGTGACAAAAATGTGGCCGGGTTGGTTCAGTGGGTAGAGCAGGCGCACATATACTGAGAGGTTTATGCCTCGATGCAGAAGTCCAGGATCTGAATCCGACCTGTGACGATTCTCTCTCTCTCTCTCTCTCTCTCTCTCTCTCTCTCTCTCTCTCTCTCTCTCTCTCTCTCTCTCTCTCTCTCTCTCTCTCTCTCTCTCTCTCTCTCTCTCTCTCTCTCTCAAAATAAATAGCTTCAAAAACGTCGGGTGAAAAAAAACCAAAATGATCAGTTCACTACTTTTATTGAATTTGAGTGTTTTGTTAAATTTTATAGCATGTGAAAAAAATGTGATAAAAGAACGTTTAAAAAAGTGACAAAAATGTCGGAAAAAAAACAACAGAAAACGTTAAAAAAGTGTAAAAAAAAAAAATCGAAAAACTTGAAAAAAAAAAAAATGACAAAAATGTCAGAAAAAGCTTCAAAAACGTCAGGGGAAAGAAAAACAAAAAATGTCAAAAAAAGCGCAAAACAAAAAAATAAATAAAATGTCGGGAAAAGTGACAAAAAAGACGACCAAAATGTTGACAATTTTTTTCTTCTAATTTTGAAGCCAACATGAGGGTTAAGGTTGAGAGTAAAAGTCGACCGGTTAATGTTCCTGGGACGTGGAGTGACAATCAACTTTATTTATAGCAGCGTTCCCACGGAAACAGGAGCTCAAAGTGCTTTATGACCGAGAGAGAAACAACAAACTAAAACAGACGGCCGACGCTGCAGATATCAACGACCATAAAATATGTAAAAGATGGGACTGAAAGAGCTAAATAATATGTAAACTAAACTATGGTAACAACTTCAATACAGAGACAACGACCACAGAGAGACGCACGACGACCACAGAGAGACGCACGACGACCACAAAGAGACGCACGACGACCACAGAGAGACGCACAACGACCACAGAGAGACGCACAACGACCACAGAGAGACGCACAACGACCACAGAGAGACGCACAACGACCACAGAGAGACGCACAACGACCACAGAGAGACGCACAACAACTACAAATGACAACAAATGACTAAATATAAGAGCAACATTACTTAAAATTACACAAAACGACCAAAACAAACTCATAACGACTACAAATGACAATAGTGTGTGTTTGTGTGTTTGTCTGTGTGTGTGTGTGTGTGTATATATGTGTGTCTTTCTGTGTGTGTGTGTTTGTCTGTGTGTGTGTATATATGTGTGTTTGTCTGTGTGTGTATAAATGTGTGTTTGTCTGTGTGTGTGTATATATGTGTGTTTGTGTGTGTGTGTATATATGTGTGTTTGTCTGTGTGTGTATATATGTGTGTTTGTCTGTGTGTGTGTATATATGTGTGTTTGTGTGTGTGTGTGTGTGTGTATATATGTGTGTTTGTCTGTGTGTGTGTATACATGTGTGTTTGTCTGAGTGTGTGCGTGTTTGTCTGTGTGTGGTTGTGTGTTTGTCTGAGTGTGTGTGTGTTTGTCTGTGTGTGGTTGTGTGTTTGTGTGTGTGTGTGTGTGTGTGTGTGTGTGTCTGTGTGTCTCCCTGTGCATGTGTGTGTGTCTCTGTGTGTGTGTGTGTGTGTTTGTGTGTCTCCCTGTGCATGTGTGTGTCTCCCTGTGCGTGTGTGTTTGTCTGTGTGTGTTTGTCTGAGTGTGTGTGTGTGTGTGTGTGTGTGTGTGTGTGTGTTTGTCTGAGTGTGTGTGTGTGTGTGTGTGTGTGTGTGTGGGTGTGTGTGTGTGTGTGTCCGTCCATGTGTGTTAAACAAAGCTGCTCTCTTTATAAACACAGTTTCAGCTTCTCCAAATAAACAGAACGTGATGATGCTCTGTGTTTATGATGTCATTGGGTTCATTCATGTTTGTTTTTGTCACTTTGGTTTAAATTGAATGTCTTCATGTTTTCGTTTTGAGTGTCTGTGTAGTCACTGTGTGTGTGTGTGTCTCTGTGTGTGTGTGTGTCTCTGTGTGTGTCTCTGTGTGTGTGTGTGTCTCTGTGTGTGTCTCTGTGTGTGTGTGTCTCTGTGTGTGTGTCTGTATGTGTGTGTCTCTGTGTGTGTGTGTGTCTCTGTGTGTGTGTGTCTGTGTGTGTGTCTCTGTGTGTGTGTGTGTGTGTGTCTCGTGTGTGTATGTGTGTCTCTGTGTGTGTGTGTGTGTGTGTGTGTGTGTCTCTGTGTGTGTGTCTCTGTGCATGTGTGTGTGTGTGCGTGTGTGTCTCTGTGTGTATGTGTGTCTCTGTGTGTGTGTGTGTGTGTCTCTGTGTGTGTGTGTGTGTGTGTGTGTCTCGTGTGTGTGTATGTGTGTCTGTGTGTGTGTGTCTCTGTGTGTGTGTGTGTGTGTGTGTCTGTGTCTCTGTGCATGTGTGTGTGTGTGTGTGTGTTTCTGTGTGTGTGTGTGTGTGTGTGTGTGTGTCTCTGTGCATGTGTGTGTGTCTCGTGCATGTGTTTGTGTGTCTCTGTGCGTGTGTGTGTGTCTCTGTGTGTGTGTGTGTGTGTGTGTCTCTGAGTGTGTGTGTGTGTGTGTGTGTGTGTGGGTGTGTGTGTGTGTGTCGTCATGTGTGTTAAACAAAGCTGCTCTCTTTTAAACACAGTTTCAGCTTCTCCAAATAAACGAACGTGATGATGCTCTGTGTTTATGATGTCATTGGGTTCATTCATGTTTGTTTTTGTCACTTTGGTTTAAATTGAATGTCTTCATGTTTTCGTTTTGAGTGTCTGTGTAGTCACTGTGTGTGTGTGTCTGTGTGTGTGTGTGTGTGTCTGTGTATGTGTATGTGTGTCTCTGTGCGTGTGTGTATGTCTCTCTGTATGTGTGTGTGTGTGTGTGTCTCTCTGTGTGTGTGTGTGTGTGTGTGTGTGTGTGTGTGCATGTGTGTGTGTCTCTCTCTGTGTGTGTGTGTGCGTGTGTTACCTTGTGTACAGGTTGATGTAGAAGCCGAAGACGCACAGTCGGCACAGCCAATCAGGGAAGTCCCAGACTCCGCCCCTGAAGTAATAAGCCAATCGCAGCGGCAGGGTGAGGGAGAAGCTGCCGTCTGATAGGGCGAGGTTCACCATGACGACGCAGGACGCCGAGTGTCTGGAGAGAGAGAGGCGGAGAAAAACATCTAAATTTCTGACGATGTGAACAGAGAGGCAGAAAGAGTCGGCTTTTATTTTTATTATTTTATTTGTGTCTGTGTGTGTGTCTCTGTGTGTGTTTGTGTGTGTGTCTCTCTGTGTGTGTGTCTGTGTGTGTGTGTGTGTGTGTGTGTGTCTCTGTGTGTGTGTATTAACTTCAAAACTAGGATCCGTTTAAACGCTGCGATCTAAAGGTTTGAACAGCTGAGAGATGTAAATATTAACAGCAGCTGCACTTTGTTCAGGTAAACGAGACCTCGGTAATAAAAAAAACTTTATTGGGAAACGGAAACAACCACAAAGAGAAACTAAACGACTGAAAATAGACTGAAAATAGACTATTAAGAAAAACTTACACAAGCAACGCACACACACAAGTTCTTGTTTTCCTACGTTTTGAGTCCCCTGAACGGTTGTTTCACGTCTTTTGGGGACGGAGTTGTCTTTGATATTATTTGAAGGAGAAGAAATATACATCTTCTAAATATTGAGGGGGACATATGTCCTGCATCCCCCCCCCCACCTCTGAAATCTACAGCTATGCTTTGAGACTTTGAGTTTGGGAGTCTTGTTCCTGTATACAGGGTGGGGGGTCCCGTTGTCGTCTCATAATCTGTCCGTATGTGTTACATAAACTCAGGTTTACATCCTGTACTCTATCAAAGATCCTCTATACTAAAGAGAGCGCCAATTTTCCTGCTTAACTTTTGTGTTGATTTCGGTACCGTTACGTGGAATTTGGTACCAATACCCAACCATACCTTTTTTTTCCAGCTTTCCAGTTTTCTCAGATTCATGTATTGAAAGATTTTAAATTTTTTTTTTTAATTGACGTTTTTATTACAGTTTGTCATCGTTTCAGTCATTTTTTTTTTTGCCTTTTTTGACGTTTTTGTAGCTGTTTTTCTACGTTTTGATCGCATTTTTGTATAAATTCAACATTACTAGTAATTTATTGACCAATGGAACTTTTTTTAATATAGAAAATGTTACACTTCATAATGTTGTGTACTCATAACACGCAGTATGGGCTGACCATCTAATGCTTCATTAAACTTCTACATTATGACAATTTCACTCTCTCACACACAGACACACACAAACACACACTCACACATAGACACACACACGCATACACACACACTCTCATATACACATATAAACACGCATACACACACACGCGCACATGCGCACACACACACACACACACTCATATATATATATACGCACACACACAGACACACACAGACACACACACTCATATACACATATACACACGCACACGCACACACACACACAGTGCAGAGTGCTGGTTATCATCATGTTATGAAATGTTTGCATAGAACAGAAGCTGTTTGTCTAACTGTGTACGCCGTGCGGTAAACAAATGAACTGAAACTGTTTGAAACTGTTTGAAACCATAAAGTAAGAAAGCAAGGACAGAGATCAGCGCTGGAAGAAGTATTCAGATCCTTTACTTCAGTAAAAGTACTAACACCACACTGTATAAATACTCTGTTACAAGTAACAGTCCTGTCCAGAAGTCTTCTGATTGGCTGTGTGTCTTGCTGTCTGGCATTCTGCTGCATTTAAAATAGGGCTGTCAAAATAACGCGTTCATTTCGATTAATTAATCTGAGAAAAAATAACGCGTTAACAAAAATAATGCAGATTAATCCATTCCAGCCATTCTAGCCACCATTGGACTGTAAAATTAAGGAGGGAGATGAGAATGTGCTGCCTGGATCATTAATTGGAACATTTACTTGTAAAAATCTTCTTCCTGCCAACCCTGGCTACCGAAATCTGGTGCCACTGATATGTCTGCGCTCTTCTGATGCTCTGAAACAGACGGCAACACAAACACCGCTGCACGTGACGCTAGTTAACACTATACTCGACAGCCATAGACATATATAGAGTAGACTCTATATATGTCTATGTCGACAGCAGCTAACGTTAGCCTACCACTAGCTAGTAGCTGGATTAAAAACGGTTAAAATGCTGACAGCTAACGCTAAACGGTGTAAAGTTTGACTGTGTTTCAGCCATCGGAAAAACAACACAGACGGTGCGTTCAATGAATCTGGTAAACTACAGCCTCGTGGTGCATTTGAAGTTATTGTAAATGTCCTTGGTGGTTGTTTTTGTCATTCAACAGCAGTTTACTAGTGAAATAAGTTAATGTTATTGTTGTATATCATTATTAAATCATTTAATTTTGACCATATGACCTTAGCAATAAACAAGCCACTCTTTAATGTCACCAACTGTTGTTTAGTACCCTTTTTTTTTTCTTTTCTTTTTTTACTTTCTTAAAAAGTATCGGTTCAGGCACCGTTAATTATGTATGCGATTAATTTTGATTAATTAATTACAGAGTATGTAATTAATTAGATTCATTTTTTTAATCGATTGACAGCCCTAGTTTAAAAATAAACTGGATGTTTAAAGACGGAAAGAAAAACCGTAAAGAAAAAACGGTTCTTCTTCAATCTACTGAACACTGAAGCTCTGTTCACAGAGCACACAGTGTTCTGTGAAAAGGAAACCAAACGGTTGAAAAATCATTCTTTGCCTTTGGGTCCGGACCAAATGATCCAATGATCTGGACTTGGGATCATTTGGTCCCGACCAAAGACAAGAAATTATTCCACATTGCAGCATTTTTCAGCCGTTTGGTTTCCTTTTCACAGAACACTGTCTGCTCTGTGAACAGAGTTTCAGTGTTCAGTAGATTGAAGAAGAACCGGTTTTTCTTTCCGTCTTTGCTCCGCTGATTGACAGATCAGTTTATTTTCAAATGCAGCAGAATACCACACAGCAGCTTCAACCGTTCAATAGAAAAGTCCTGAGCCAATCAGAAGGCTTCTGGACAGGACTGTTACTTGTAACACTGTCTGCTCCGATCCCAGTCAGGTGATGAGTTGGTGGAAACCAACCAAAACGCAGCAGCACAAGTCACGTGATCATTGGCCAGATGTGTCTTTGAACGTTTTTCCTAAAAACACTGTTGGACAGGTCTATGATTTCACCTAACTAGTTTTGGTGCCTAAACCAAACCAAACTGGGACCTTTTCACAACGTTAACGACGTGTCTGTGTGTGTGTGTGTGTGTGCGAGTCTGTGTGTGTCTGTGTGTGTGTTTGTGTGTCTGTCCATCTGTGTGTGTGTGTGTGTGTGAGAGTGTGTGTGTCTGTCTGTGTGTTTGTGTGTGTGTGTGTGTGTGTGTGTGTGTGCGAGTCTGTGTGTGTCTGTGTGTGTGTTTGTGTGTCTGTCCGTCTGTGTGTGTGTGAGTGTGTGTGTCTGTCTGTGTGTTTGTGTGTGTGTCTGTCTGTGTGTGTGTGTGTGTGTCTGTGTGTGTGTTTGTGTGTCTGTCCGTCTGTGTGTGTGTGAGAGAGTGTGTGTGTGTGTGTGTCTGTCTGTGTGTTTGTGTGTGTGTCTGTCTGTGTGTGTGTTTGTGTGTCTGTCCGTCTGTGTGTGTGAGAGAGAGTGTGTGTCTGTCTGTGTGTTTGTGTGTGTGTCTGTCTGTGTGTGTGTGTATGTGTGTGTCTGTCTGTGTGTGTGTGTCTGTCTGTGTGTGTGTGTTTGTGTGTGCCTGTGTGTGTGTCTGTGTGTGTGTGAGAGAATGTGTGTGTGTGTGTGTGTGTGTGTGTCTGTGTCTGTGTGTTAATTAAATCACAGTATTTTGATATTTTGATTTGATGCGAGCACATAGGGAAAACATTTTTTGGATTTGACTTTGTTTGATACGTTGCCAAAACATTAAAGAGCTTTTTACTTCCTGTTTTTTTTACTCAGTAACATGTGACGTGATTTAAAATGTAGCAAACAAAGTACAACACTTCAAACAAAACATACTTAACTAAAAGTACAGCTTTAAAAAAAAAAAAACTACTTTAAAAAGTAAAAACACACAATTAAACTCCTCAATTACAGTAACGTGAGTAATTGTAGTTTGTTACTTTCGACCGATATCTTATGAAGTTAGTGTGAAATAGTTGCTTTTATCACAGATTCCTGAGGGTTTCCAGGTACTACTCTTTCTGTGTGATCAGGGTTTAAGAGACAGAGAACACCACCTAAATATTTCACATTCCTTAAGAGCAAAAACAGACAAAGAACAATAGTTTCCTTGTTGAAACGATGATGGTGTTCATTCCAGCAGATAATAGATACTCATTCAACATGTTTCCGCTTGCAAAAGTATGTGGACACTGTAGAATATCAGCACTTGCAAAAGGAGGTGTGTGCAGTCATTGAGGAAGTGGTTCAAGGAAATGTCTGGGGTGGTGATGGTGCAGTGGATATGACACATTCCTTTGGTGCGCGAAACCTGGGTTTGATTCCCACTGCGATACATCAACCAATGTGTCCCTGAGCAAGAAACTTAACCCCTAGTTGCTCCAGAGGCGTGCGACCTCTGACATATATAGCAATTGTAAGGCCGGTTACACACTGGATGCGTTGCGCGAGCGTGTCAGCTGTGTGGCGTGTCCGTTTATATTTCGGCTGCCATGTTAGCAGGTTAGAGCTTACACACTGCCTGCGTGACAGAACACACACACACACAAAAACGCGTGCATGCTAGAAATAGAAAAGGCGCCTATTTTTCACGCGACACGCAAGCTTGTTGGAAGCGTTTCCAGGCAAAATAGAATACGAAAAGATGTTTACTTGTCATTTTGACACGAATACATTGACATGTTGATGTTTGAAAGTCTCGAGGTTTTGACATAAATGCCATTTAAAAAAAAAAAAAATCAATTTTCAAATATTGCACCTGTCAATACGAACGAAATATTCTGTAGCCTATTTTGCCGTCAATACTGCTGTCTTTGCTGTAATCAAATCAGTATATATTTATGTTTAACATGAAGTATACTGCTTGAGTGCAGTAAATCAATGGGAAATGTGTACAGACAAGGCTAGCAGTAGCAGCGCCGCATCAGACACATTTCTGGTGTGTAAAGACAGAAAAATCCACGCAGCCGCCACTAAACTGACACGCAACAGAAACGCCACGCTCACGCCACGCAGCCAGTGTGTAGCCGGCCTAAGTTGCTTTGGATAAAAGCGTCAGCTAAATGACATGTAATGTAATGTAATGTCTCTGACACATAGAAGGTTAAGCTTAACCTTTAACTATAGTTTAAGCCTTTTTATGGCATAAGAATGCATTGTGTTCCAGACAGATAAGCAGAAAAACAGGAAAAGAAAAGTTAAAGTTAAAAGAATAGACGTAGAAGCTGCACCCCACAGAGGCCCGACCTTGGCGTGTGTGTGTGTGTGTGTTTGTGAAATAACAGTTTCTGCCTAGAAACAAGACGACACCCCTCTGTGAGGAGAGAATAAAGACACAGGGAAAGCTCAGATCGGCGCACACTTCAGAGGAGATCTTGGTGGACTGAGCATCAACTTCATGTCTGTCGCTAGGGAAACTTAGACTCTGTTTGTGAACCCACAGGTGTGGGGGGTGGGGGGGGGGGCCTTGACCAACTGCCACTTTGCTTTTTTGCAAGCCATGATGTCTTTCTCTTTCTCATGGGCGGGCCAAATTCTCTGGGCGGGCAAAGCAGAGAAAGGGGAGGTAACCTTTCCCCTTATGACGTCATAAAGGGAAGATTCCAGATCGGCCCATCTGAGCTTTCATTTTCTCAAAGGCAGAGCAGGATACCCAGGGCTCGGTTTACACCTATCACCATTTCTAGCCACTGGGGGACCATAGACAGGCTGGGGGAACTTATATTAATGTTAAAAAACCTCATAAAGTGACATTTTCATGCCATGGGACCTTTAAGTCCGTTGAAAGAAGGCGCAGGAATTAATAAATTGGAGTCAGATTTGACAGGCCTTAGGGCCTCATTTGGACAAAAATATGAAAACAACTAATATACAATTTTTTTTATTTTCTAATTACAAATGCAACCCTAACACTGTAAAAAGTGCTGAGTTGTATCAACCTAAAATAACGAGTGCACTAGTTGCATGAATTATTTTGAGTTTTAACAACTTTCTTTCAGGATTGTGCTTTTTTTGTACCCTCAACTTATTACCAAGTTTTTATAACAACCATCCAGTGTGTGTATGTCTGTGTGTGTGTCAGTGTGTGTCTGTGTGTCTGTGTGTCTATTTGTGTGTATGTCTGTGTGTGTGTGTGTGTGTGTGTGTGTGTGTGTGTGTGTGTGTGTGTGTCTGTGTGTGTGTAGTGTCTCTGTATGTGTCAGGTATGTAAATCAGCTCTTAAAATCGTCGGACTGTTTTAAACAAAGCTGCTCTCTTTAAATAAACACACGCTGAAAGATCGTTTTACAACGTTTTTTTCAGGATTGTGCTGCCGTAACGTAACAATTATAGTTGATAATTTATCAACTTATTACCAAGTTTTTATAACAACCATCCAGTGTGTGTGTGTGTCTGTGTGTCAGTGTGTGTCTGTGTGTGAGAGAGGGTGAAAGTGTGTGTATGTGTGTGTATGTCTGTGTCTTTGTGTCTATTTGTGTGTGTGTGTGTGTGTGTGTGTGTCTGAGAGAGTGAAAGTGTGTGTGTCTGTGTGTCTGTGTGTGTGTGTGTGTGTGTGTGTGAGAGAGTGAAAGTGTTTGTATGTCTGTGTGTGTGTGTGTGTGTGTGTGTGTGTGTGTGTGTGTGTGTGTGTGTGTGTGTGTGTGTGTGTGTGTGTGTGTGTGTGTGTGTGTGTGTGTGTGAGAGAGTGAAAGTGTGTGTGTCTGTGTCTGTGTGAATTTGTAATTTGTAACAACTAATATCAACTTGCAATTATAATAGTCAGAACAACACATTGTTTCCAGTCCCTTGAATATAAATAGTTTTGTTAACACATTAAATAACATGTAGGGGAGAGTGGGGGCAGTTGCAACACCTTTTACATTTCCTTCAGTTTCTCAGCAACCGTTTGTATGAGAAAGAAAAATATATATATTTTAAACCCATATATGTCACCTACCTGCCCATACTGCTGCAACATGTGTACATATGATAATATGGAAGTAATTTGAACTTAAATGGACCCTGAAAAATGTTGCAACTGTCCCCATATATGGACAGTTACAGTACCGAGGGGCAGTTGCAACAGTCAATTAGATGTAATAAAACTCATACTTCGGCATAATTATTCAAATATTTTTTTTGTTTATTTGAGACCAGAGTTATTAAACCACTGAATTGCCTTTTATGTCAATTTTATCTAACTGTCATTATTGTTGTCATGAGGGACAGTTGCAACACCATATGTGGACAGTTGCATCCCCCCAAAAGCCATCTTAAAACTAGTGATGCTAGCCTAACACATTAGCTTGTAGCTAGTACTGAAGTCTGTACTGAAGTTGCTCGGCCGTGGCTTGGTAGCATTGCATTTCCCCCGGCTCATTTCCTGGTTCTCCTTCTCCATAAACAGCATGAAATCAAGGAGAGGGTTAACTTCTCCTGCTACAGATTTCACACCGTGGTCAGAAAGAACAGGGGAGACACTTTTGTTTCTCTCACTATGACTCTAGAGTCGGTACTCGCTCCAAAGTTAATCGCAGTCACTCTCTCACTTCTCCCTCGCTCTATCACCCACTCCCCACAAACACACATGCCGGCTCGAAGCACACAAGTATAAACATCAGGTCACTTACGTAGGCTACGGCGAGAGCTCTGCGTGGAGCCTTCGCACAACTGTAAAACGGCCTTTAGAAACTGCACATTCAAACTATATAATGATAAAGATCAATACTTAAACAGTTTAGACAGTATGACAAAAAAGCTGATCGTAAAAAAAGTTACTTTTTCACCTTGAATTTCAGTTCTCCCATAAGGAACGATGACATGTGGCTGTTAACTTCCAGACAGATGGAGGGGCCTACTGAGCATGTGCATTAGGAGTTTCATGACTCTAGCTCATTCCTGATTGGAGAAATCAGCAATGTTGCAACTGCCACACGTTGCAACCGTCCCCACTCTCCCCTATTGCTGACAGAAACTGAAAAACCTTTTTTACAGTGTATCCTCGTATATATATCAAAGGGTTCAGACCTGCGGTTTCTCTGCAGGAAGAAGACGGCGAGCGCTCCCATGTTGCACAGGAACGCCACAGGAAACAGAAGTAGGTAGGTGAAGGTGTAGGCGCGGTACTTAAATGCATCGTCGTCATGGAAACACGCCATGGAATCCTGGGTCACCGAGGAGTTGTTGCCCATGATGACAGGGGTCGTTAGCAGACGTTCTGCAAAAACACACGCACGCACGGACACACACACACACACACACACACACACACACACACACACACACACACAAAGAGACACGCATGCACACATACACACACACACACAGACGCACACACAGACACACACACACACACACACACACACACACGCTTTTTAGTTGAGAAGCAGGACCACGCAGATACAGAAGTTTTCAGATTTAAAACAAAACTCAGAACGTTAACACACTAAATTCTGCACATTTTCATCCTGGATCAACGCTGAAAACTGATTCTGTTTGAGTCAAGTTATACGTTTTTCTTTGTGTTTGTATTTCTTCAAACCTGTTGAATAATTTGACTACATAAATTAAAAATAGTCCCCTGAATCGTCTGACGGGACTGTTGAACAGCAGAACACCTGGTTACGTTAATGCCAGACACAACAGGTGTGTGTGTGTGTGTGTGTGTGTGTGTGTGTGGGCTTGTTTAACTATATTTGTGGGGTCCAAAAACCGGGAGTCCAGTATACTTGTGGGGTCCCGACAGTTTTGTGGGGCCAAAATGCTGGACCCCACAAGTTTAAAGGGCTGTTTGAGGGTTAAGACTTGGTTTTAGGATTAGGGTTAGAATTAGGTTATGGTTAGGGTGAGGGTAAGGGTTAAGGTTAGGCATTTAGTGGTGATGGTTAAGGTTAGGGTAAGGGGCTAGGGAATGCATTACGTCAATGATGGGTCCCCACAAAGATAGTGCCACAAACCTGAGTGTGTGTGTGTGTGTGTGTGTGTGTGTGTGTGTGTGTGTGTGTCTGTGTCTGTGTGTGTGTGTGTGTGTGTCTCACTGTCTCTCGTTGTGTTGACAGATGTTTGTGTCTCAGTCTGACTCAGCCGCCGGAAACTAACTTTCAAACTCTGAATTGGAACCCAAAGACACTTCAGAGCAAAACCACACCAACTGGAACCTGTCTGTGTGTGTGTGTGTGTGTGTGTGTGTGTCTCTGTGTGTGTGTGTGTATGCATGTGTGTGTGTGCGCGTGTGTGTGTGTGTGTGTTTGTGTATATGCATGTTTGTGTGTGTATGCGTGTGTGTATGCGTGTGTGTGTGTGTGTATGTCTGTGTGTGTGTATGCGTGTGTGTGTGTGTGTGTATGTGTCTGTGTATATGTGTGTGTGTGTGTGTGTGTGTGTGTGTGTGTGTGTATGTGTCTGTGTATATGTGTGTGTGTGTGTGTGTATGTGTCTGTGTATATGTGTGTGTGTGTGTGTGTGTGTGTGTGTGTGTGTGTATGTGTCTGTGTATATGTGTGTGTGTGTGTGTGTGTGGGTGGTATGTAAATCAGCTTAAAACTGTTGGCTGCTCTCTTTAAACAAACACATGCTGTGCTTCTCTGTTGATGTTCTCCCTTTTTATAGTCATTTAGTCAAGATCAAGATAAGGAAAAGAACATTTGTCTCGGGCACTTGACCCTTACTGCAGCCGTAAAAACACACACTCAACATGTACAACATGATACAATAAAACAAACCATAATATGACCCTAATGGTGCGTCAAACACAACATGGTGTATGTCCAGCACTTACTCAAAATAAATAAAATAATAAAAACTAATAAACATCGTTGCAGTGATCCCAAACGCTTTATGTCCATAAGTATTTTTCTGTGTCTCTCTCTGGTCGTTTGGAGTCTCTTTGAGGTTATTTCGTGTCTGTTTGCAGTTTATTTTCTTCTCTAATCACGCATAACATGTGATGATGCAATCTGTCTGATGTTGGATCTCATGTAGGGTGGCTGTGGCTCGGAGGTAGAGTGGTTGCCCCTTGACCACAAGGTTGGCAGATCAATCCCAGGCTCCTCTGGCCACATGTCACAACCTGCTCTCACGCCAGTTTGTGAAATGGTCACACTATTTTGATTCATGTACAGGTCACGATTTTCTAGTTTATTTTGTGCACAGGTCATGATTTTTGACCATTTCACAAACTGCCATAACACTGGGCTGCTCTGGGGAACGCAACAACGGGGAAATGAAACGCCACACGCTGGCCACAACAACGGGACTGTTGTGGTTAGGAAGTGAAAAACGCAGAAAGGATCTTCAACATGTGGGACGCGATCCCCGATCTCCTGGGTGAAAGTCCTGTGTTGTTTTACCCATCCACCACCCCCGACCGTCCTCCCTGCGTGGATTTTCGCCTTATCAATACTACTCGCTACCGTAATCGTTCTGTGATCACGAAATATGCTTCCCATTGAAATACATTACTTTAAAATTCGTGCTCGCCACACGAAAATAACGACATTAACGTGTTCAGTACACAAATCAATAGATTCAATAACGTGACCATTTCACGAACTGCCATGAGACTGGGCTGCATGTCAAAGTGTCCCTGAGCAAGACACTGAACCCAAAGTTGCTCCCCGGATGTTGTCCACTGCTCCTAATACTTAGGATGGGTTAAATGCAGTAATAGACTTTCACTACATTGTA
The DNA here is from genome assembly GCF_008315115.2 of Sander lucioperca. Lineage (NCBI taxonomy): Eukaryota > Metazoa > Chordata > Actinopteri > Perciformes > Percidae > Sander > Sander lucioperca. Next base: position 391,853 of record NC_050189.1, read on the forward strand.
CTGTGTGTATGTGACGATTAAGAATAAAGTTTGATCCTTAGTGTACAGTTAAAGAGGGATGTTTCTGAGAATCTGTCAATGTTTTTTCTTGTTATCTGCATCGGAAAACATGTTTAACAGTTTGTGTCGAATGAAAAAAGGGCCACAGAGAGACGAAAAATGACTGAATAGACAGAAAACAATCAAAAATGCACAGATTAACAACTTCCAACGGCCATAAAGACACGCAAAATGACTAAAAATAGATGCAAAACCATCAACCAATAAACACAAAATGACTACAAAAGAGACACAAAACGACCACAAAGTCATATAAAATGACTAAAAATAGAAATAAAATAACCACAAAGAGACGTAAAATGACTTAAAATAGACAGAAAACAATCAAACTAACCCATTTAGTCCAGTACTGTCCTTAAGTGAACCGCTGAAAACTACTAGAAGGAGACGCAAAATGACCACAGAGACCCAAAATGTCTTAAAATAGATGGAAAACAGTCAAAACGTACACATCACAACTACAAGTTGTGACAGTTTGGCTCCAGTTTAAAATGATTTTATCTTTTGTTTGGGGTGCCAGCCAGGTCTCTCTCCTGACAGTAAGATACAAGTTAGTTGTTGTTTCTTTTTAAATTAAATGTCACAAAGGATGTGCATCTTAAACGAATGTACACCCTCCCCAATGAATGACCCTAAAAGAAATAAACACCATAACTCAAAAACTAGTACAAAACAAAATATAGTGTATTTGGATTTCACACAAAAACACAAGCAGAGATGAAGCACAATCCAAATTTCAAAATTCCACTTCAGGTTTTCTGCACATTTAAACCACAAACTCAAAAACACAAATAAGTTGCAGTCCCATACAAACAAAATCACAATGAAGTCCAGACCAGTGCTGATAACGAGAAAAAAATAAAGCTGGTCAGTTTCTCAGGCTCAAAAACAAAACAAAAAGTCATAGGAAGAGTTAATAACTCACGGAGTCTAGTCAGTCAGTCCAGTCATTCCAGTCAGTCCAAGAATCCAGTCCGGGTTTTTCTGCTGATTTTTGAATGATTACTGGCGTCAGTGAACAGATTTGCACGGCGAATGTGGCATGATGATCCGAAGGTGGAGTGTACAGGATTGATGTGCGGCTGGAAGTATGAAGGAAACGGTACGCAAGGGATTTAACTACTTTGCTTTGTTTTGTGTTTCTTTTCAAGAGCGATTTACTCCGGCCGGTTTTGACACTGCTCCTCTCTCCCACTCTCCTTCCGTCACCTTGACTCTTACAAGGAGGAGATTTTATACACGCCCCCTCCGGCAACAATCAGTGTGTAAACTCAAATGGATGTTTCCCGGATTTACACAGGTGGTGAAACCTGGTGATGATTTCAGGTCGTCACAAAGTGACCGAAAATGATGACAGAGAGACACATAACGCCCATAAGGACACGCAGAACCACCACACAGAGATGCAAAATGACTTAAAAATAGATGCAAAACTTTCACAAAGACACCCACACAACTACAAATATACATAAACGACCACAGAGATGCAAATAACTTAAAACAGGGAGTCAGGCCAGGTTAGCTGTCCAACGGTGCGGCAAAAACGCAGGTCTGTTAATTCATATTGAATGGGGGAAGTGTGTTTGCTGCAGGGGTAGTCTGGAAGCTGCCTACGAGAGAAAGAAGGCGAAGTATGCAGACCTGGTCGCGGAGTGCAGAGAAAGTGGATGGAGTGTGAAGGCCTTTTTACAGTCGCCGCAGCCGACCTGGCACGCGCCAATGTGAGGTTAAAATGACCAGAGGTCGTGCAACACTCTATTTTATTCAGTGGCGCACGACAAAGGTGAAGGAGGAGGAAGCATGGACGAGTTCGAGGGCAACCGCATGCCAGGACTCTCAGAGTGACTGCAAGTCTCTCTTGTAAACTTACTGGGTTAAGATGAGTTCTTTTATGGTGAATGAAAGGCTTGATCTGCACGCAAAGAAACGCAGCGGGCCTGCGGCCAAAAGTTGAGACCGACTCTTTTGGAGAAGCGCAACCCACCGTCGCGCTGCCGAGGCCAGTCATGTAAGCGTGGATCAGACGTGTCAGAGTGTTTTTGAGGCGCCGTGAGAGTCCAGTACAGCACGTGTGTCAAACTCAAGGCCCACGGGCCAAATCTGACTCCTCGCAAATTTTGATCTGGCCCGCCTAGTTGTGCGCCAAACCAAATAGACGGGAAACTGTTTTCAAACTGTAATTATACGCGGCACTCAAAACAGAATTTGGCAGATTTGACGACTTTGAGACTGTGGCTTCAACCCTTGTGTTGTGTTTCCTTGGGTAAAATTTGACCAGTTTTCAAAGTTTTTATATCAGAAATATGGGTTTCTTTGAACCAAAATGCACAAAAATAACATGGATGAGTGGATGTAACATTAACGCGAGAAATGACCCGTCTACCGACGGTTGAGTTGGCGGAGAACCTTCTCTTCCTCTCAGCAGCCGGCTGTGAACTGTAAATGTTTCTGTGTAATTCCCACATGAATTTCTCCGACGTGAACAGACACTTGGCCTTCTCGCTGATCTGTTTATAACGCTGCAGAGATGGTTTACCCTAAAAAAGGAACTATCACGCTAAGAAAACAGAGGCAATACATCTCCACTCTGGTCCATAAACCTTCAAATGAGTTAATTTCTGCCATAATGCTAAGATTTCCCTTGGGATGAATAAAGTATCTATCTATCTATCTATCTATCTATCTATCTATCTATCTATCTATCTATCTATCTATCTATCTATCTAATGCATCTTTGCATTTTGTCTTCCTTTGTGACGGCACTTTGTCTCTTTTGGTGGTTAATTTATGTCTTTGAAGGCGTTTTGTGTCTTTATAGTTGTTTTGTGTTCCTTGTTAGTCCCTTAATGTCTTTATAAAGTCACTTTGAGTCCTTTTTGTAGTTGTTAAGTGTCTATGTCGTAGCTCATTTGTGTTTCTCTGTATTTATTTAGTGTCTCCATATTGTCATTTTATCTCTTTGCAGATAACTTATGTTTCTCCGTTGTGGTTTTGAGTCTCTTTACACCCATTTTCATGTCTTTTTGAAGTTATTTTGTGTCTTTTGATGGTCACTTTGTTACTTGGGGTCATTTCATGTCTTTTTGTAGATAACTTATGTTTCTTTGTAGTCATTTAGTGTCTCTTTTTGTATAACATTTTGTGTCCCTTTTGCGTTCGTTTTGAAGGCCAAATCCGCAGAAACAGCCATTGATTTATGAGCAAACGGCATGCTTTAATTAACCTGGACTTCTCAAACTGAACGTAGAATAAACTGAACTCCATTTAAGGCCGGGAGTTTTTACAACATAATCTCCAGCATTTTATCTGATCTGAAGCTGCATATGTTGCTGTTAACTCCTTACACTTTATTAAAAAAAAGGTATATGGCTCACCGTTCATCCTGTCACAGCTTCATCTCTCCAGCAACCGTCTGTCCTTCCGTCTCTCTGTGTATGTCTGTTTCTCTCTGTGTATCTCTCCGTCCGTCTCTCTGTGTATCTGTCCGTCCGTCTCTCTGTGTATGTCTGTTGCTCTCTGTGTATCTGTCCGCTTGTCCAGTATTCAAATCCTCCTGCTAGACAGTTTGTGGGAGTGTTAATATGCAAAAGTTCCCTGGAAGCAGAAGTAGGTGTGCACATAAACACACACACACACACAGGCACATGCGCACGCAGGCTTAAAGTCAACACACACTCCACTGTTCCTTTGTAACTGAGGAGACAGAAATAACACGCATGCACGCATGCATGCATGCACGCATGCATGCATGCACACACACACACACACACACACACACACACACACACACACACACACACCCACAGGCTTAAAGCCAACACACACTTCACTGTTCCTTTGAAACTGAGGAGACAGAAATAACTCTCTCACACATTTCCTGAACATCTAGATTCCTTCTCCACCTGAGATCTGGGATTGAAGAACCAGTATGGGTGTGAATCACATGTGTCATCATGACACGAAATTATATCATTACTGAGCTCTTCCAGAGAGAATGGTGTGACGTGCACCAACAACACCAAAACAAATTCCTTGTATGTGTTAAAAAACGTACTTGGCAATAAAACCCTTTCTGATTCTGATTCAGACATTTAAATTAAAAATCAAACTCCTCTTTTTAAAAAAAGAAGAAAATATATAAAGGGGGAATCTAAAATAAAGGGGCATTCTACAGATGAGATGTATCGATATTTTCAGTTTGCATCAATAAATATTGGATGGTGGATCATTACATCGTGTCGTTACAGCCCTTAAATCTGGTATTAACTGTGTGTATTACTCTGTGTCTGAGTAGAGCTGCAAACTATCCCTGTAAACCTGGAAAAGTAGGCAGAACTATGAGAAATTGAGGCAAAAAGCCACATTTCTTTTCAGTTCATAAACTTAGAGCGCAAACACATTAGAGCGTAAATATTTGGAGTAGTTGATACTTGTACTTTTTGATTGCAGTTAAATTAAAATACTGACCAAGCTAACTCAAGTATTTTTCTGAATAACTGAATGAATTTAAGTATATAAAAAAATCTCATGATCAATTAACTCAATATTAGTTTTATGTCTTAACTTCTTACTTCAAAACTTAAAATATTTTTGGCAACTGATTGTACTTATACCTTATAATATATTAAAAGAAATATTTGGAGTAACTGTTACTTCTACTTTTTTAATTAGTGTTAAAGTGCTCATATTATGGTTTTTGGCGTTTTCCCCTTTCCTTTATTGTGTTATATATCTTTTTTGTGCATGTTATAGGTTTACAAAGTGAAAAAGCCCAAAGTCCACCCCAAAGGGACTTACCATCTCCAACAGAAAACATTGTTCACAAACTGCTCCAAACAGCTCTATTGTAGTCCAGCCTTTACTTCAGAGACAAACGTGGTCACTTTGGAACACACGTTATAATGCTCGCCTAGCTGCTAGAGTGACACTCCCTCATACTCTGCTTCTGACTGGCTAGTAGTCCTTACCTAGCTAGTGTCAGGGCACACCCTCATACTCTGCTTCTGACTGGCTAGTAGTCCTTACCTAGGTACTGTCAGGGCACACCCTCATACTATGCTTCTGACTGGCTAGTAGTCCTTACCTAGTTACTGTCAGGGCACACCCTCATACTCAGCTTCTGACTGGCTAGTAGTACTTACCTAGCTAGTGTCAGGGCACGCCCTCATACTCTGCTTCTGACTGGCTAGTAGTCCTTACCTAGTTACTGTCAGGGCACACCCTCATACTCTGCTTCTGACTGGCTAGTAGTTCTTACCTAGCTAGTGTCAGGGCACGCCCTTATACTATGCTTCTGACTGGCTAGTAGTCCTTACCTAGCTAGTGTCAGGGCACGCCCTCATACTCTGCTCCTGACTGGCTAGTAGTCCTTACCTAGCTACTGTCAGGGCACGCCCTCATACTCTGCTTCTGACTGGCTAGTAGTCCTTACCTAGCTAGTGTCAGGGCACGCCCTCATACTCTGCTCCTGACTGGCTAGTAGTCCTTACCTAGCTACTGTCAGGGCACGCCCTCATACTCTGCTTCTGACTGGCTAGTAGTCCTTACCTAGCTGCTGCGCATGTGCGACTCCCAACAAAGATGGAACAGCAGTGAGAGGTCTCACTCTGTAGCTAAAACAGAGAGCTCAACACACAGGATGAAAAGAGGAGCTGCAGCAATGTGCAGTACCACAAAAATATGGTGTTTTATGAAAATTAAACCACATAAACCTATTCTGATATAACCTTTAAATACAATTATTAACCTGAAAATGAGCATAACATGAGCACTTTAAATTAAAGAATTGATTAAGCTAACTCAAATAAGTCTTTTTTTAAATCTATCGTTACGCTAACCGCTAACCCTAAGCCCTACTTAAAAAGCACGTAAAATGACCACAAAGAGACACAAAGCCGCTACAAACGACCATGATCACAACAAAATGCAAAACTACAAGGAGTCGTGAAATGTCTAACAATTGATAACAAAACCACCACAAAAAGATGACAAACGACCCAATGTGACGACAAAGACACAAAACGACCACAAAGACACGCAGAACTATTAACAGATGGAAAACTTCCCAAAAAGATGCAAAATGTCTACAACGAAATGTAAGACAACTAAAACTAAATGCAAAATGATTAAAATATTATCCAAAACCACCACAAAAAGACAGTTAAACGACAATTCCAGCGCAAAATGAACCTATGGGTTAATAACATATATGTACCGAGTCGACCGTTCTCTGGGATCTGTTTTCATGCTAATCGAATGTGTCTCTAGCTTGAAACAAGCTACAGCAAACCGGTGATTAGCTTGTAACGCTAGTCTTCGGGGCACTGGTAAAGTAAAAATAAATCAAACTAACTCCCTACAGCTTTACTGTGTCCTCTTATAGAACTATAAACTTTATGTATGGCTATTCCAGCTCTGAAACAAAAATCTAAATAATACATCAAGAAAAACTAACAAAGGAGCAGGAAGTTTGAAAGTTCCGGCGGGAGAGAAACCATACAGCTGTCTGGTTTCTCTCACAGCTTGACGCCCGCTCTTCAGACTGCGTGTGCTGCGCCATTCTGTTTTTATTGTTTACAGTTACTTTTTATAATGGTTTTGCCTGAAGTGTCTCCCCTTAAACATAACATTTTAATCATTTTGCATCTAGTTTTAGTTGTCTTACATTTTGTTGTAGACATTTTGCATCTTTTTGGGAAGTTTTCCATATGTTGTTAACAGTTCTGCATGTCTTTTTGGTCGTTTTGTGTCTTTGTCGTCACATTGGGTCATTTGTCATCTTTTTATGGTGGTTTTGTATCAATTGGTAGACATTTTGCGACTCCTTGTAGTTTTCCATTTCTTTGTGATGGTGGTCGTTTGTAGCGGCTTTGTATCTCTTTGTGGTCATTTTATGTGCTTTTTAAGTAGGGCTTAGGGTTAGCGGTTAGCAGTTATCGTAACAATGGATTGAAAAAACTCTTTTTGTGAATGTACCCGAATCAAACTTAAAAGCATAATTAGGACGGAAGCGCCACTTTTAAGATTGACCGTATTTTCGTTTTTTCGGTCAAATGGCCTTTTGAATGGGAGAGTTAGGGGCACTACTATGATAGCATCAAAATCAACATTTTTAAAACACTAAGAAGGCTCGACACAACATGAAACTTTGCTCCAAGTATCACCAGGGACTCTACTTCTCTGGGATTTGTTTTCATGCTAATCAAATGTGTCTCTAGCTTGAAACAAGCTACAGCAAACTGGTGATTAGCTTCTAACGCTAGTCTTTGGGGCACTAGTAGAGTAAAAATAAATTGCTATTTCATACCATTAACAAGGCTCAAAATAGCACCACACTTCCATGGCAGCATAATGAGGGTCCCTACATGTAAACCAAAGCATTGAGAACTTTGTAAGTGTACAGACAGTTTATTAAAAAGATAGTTTATAAAGACTGTACCGTTTGCCTATACAGGAAGGCGCCATCTTGGGAAAACAGTCATGACCAGTCGAATCACGAATGCCGTGCAACTAGTAACCAGTAACATAGCTCAAGCACGGCATTCGTGGTTCAACTGGTCATGACTGTTTTCCCAAGATGGCGCCTGCCTGTATACCAAATGCTACAGTCTTTCTAAACTATGAATGACATGAAAACATATCCCAGAGAAAGGTCGACTCGGTACACACGTGTTATTAACCCCTAGGTTCATTTTGCGCCGGAATTGTCCTTTAATGACAGAAAACGATAAAAAGCAGAACAACCCAAAATGATGACAGAGACACAATAAAAACCCACCACAAAGACTAACAGAACCACCACAAAACAATATGCAAAATGCTAAAAGACACTAAATGACTGACAATGGGAAGAAAATTATCATAAACATACATAACAACTACAAAGGACCCAGAGTGACACAACAGAGACACAAAACGAACATAAAGACTTAAAATAGATGCAAAATAACTACAAAGAAACACAACAAGATGCAAAATGACTATAAAGAGACACTAATTGACTGAAAATAAACAGAAAATAATAAATAATGTACAAATAAATGACTACAAATGACTATAAGAAATGAAAAACTGAAAATAAAAGCAAAATGTCTAACAATTGATGCAAAATGATCTTAAAGATACAAAAAATGACTGAAAACGGACAAAAAGTGAGTACAAACAGCCCAAAATGATGACAGAGACATAAAACGTCTATAAAGACACGCAGAATGACTAAAAATAGACAGAAAATAAACAAAAACGTACAGATAAATGCCTACGAAGTGACTGATATCCTTGGCCCTCTGACCCCCCCTCCTCCCTCGTGATGAAAAACAGCAAACTAGCTCCCTACAGCTTTACTGTGTCCTCTTATACAACTATAAAGTTTATGTATGGCTATTCCAGCTCTGAAACAAAAACCAAAAGTCAAAATAAATCAAGAAAAACTAACAAAGGAGCAGAAAGTTTGAAAGTTCCCACGGGAGAGAAACCATACAGCTGGTTTCTCTCACAGCTCGACGCTCGCTCTTCAGACTGTGTGTGCGGCTCCATTCTGCTTTTATTGTTCACAGTTATCTTTTATAATGGGTTTGCCTTTAGTGTTTCCCCTTAAACATAGAAACAAAAGACAAATTATACACAAGAGGCCGAGCACTTGAGTCAAAGATGTTTAGATGATTCTCAGTGGTTTGGTACACACAGAGACACACACACACACACACACACACAGGCTTAAAGCCAACACACACATTACACTGTTCCTTTGAAACTGAGGAGACAGAAATAGCTCTCTCACACATTTCCTGAACATCTAGATTCCTTCTCCACCTGAGATCTGGGATTGAAGAACCAGTATGGGTGTGAATCACATGTGTCATCATGACACGAAATATCATTACTGAGCTCTTCCAGACATTTAAATTAAAAATCAAACTCCTCGTTTTTAAAAAAGAAAAGAAAATATATAAAGGGGGAATCTAAAATAAAGGGGCATCTTAGAGATGCTGTGTATCGATATTTTCAGTTTCCATTGATAAATGTTGGATGGTGGATCATTACATTGTGCCGTTACAGCCCTAAAAACTGGTATTAACTGTGTTTATTACTCTGTGTCTGAGTAGAGCTGCAAACTATCCATGTAAACCCGGAAAAGTAGGCAGAACCCGGAGAAAATTTTCAGTTCATAAACTCAAAAGTCTGAGGATATCAGAGCATAAATGTTTGGAGTAGTTGTTACTTGTACTTTTTGATTGCAGTTAAATGAAAGTACTGACCAAGCTAACTGAAGTATTTTCCAGAATAACACAACTGAATAATTTAAGTATAAAAAACAGAATTTCATGATCAATTAACTCAATATTTGTTTATGTCTTAACTTCTTACTTCAAAACATAACTTATAATATATTAAAAGAAATATTTGGAGTAACTGTTACTTCTACTTTTTTAGATTAAAGTTAAATTAAAGAACTGATTAAGCTAACTCAAATAACTTTTTTTCAATTTAACGTTACGCTAACCACTAACCCTCGGGTTGTCTTCCCGTTAACCATGCAACTTTGTGTTTTTCTGGGCCGAAATTTCAACAGTTTGTTGTTCTTTTTCTACACTTTTCTCGACGTTTTTGTTGTTTTTTTTTTCAAATGTTTTTGTCACTTTTTTTAAAATTTTTTTGTCACTTTTTGGGAGTTTTTTTTCACTTAGTTCAGTCACCTTTTTCAGTGTTTAAAAAAATAAGTTTGTGTCGATTATTTTCCAATTTTTTGTAGCTTTTTTCAACGTTCTTTTGTCATAGTTCTGATATAGAACGTTTTTGTAAACGGTTCAAATTTGACCCGAGGACAACAGGAGGGTTAAAAGCACGTAAAATGACCACAAAGAGACACAAAGCCGCTACAAATGACCACAAAAAAATGAAAAACTACAAGGAGTCGCAAAATGTCGAACAACTGATACAAAACCACCGCAAAAATATGACAAACGACCCAATGTGACGACAAAGACACAAAACGACCACAAAGACACGCAGAACTGTTAACAACAGATGTAAAACTTCCCCAAAAGATACAAAATGTGTACAACTAAAAATAGATGCAAAATGATTAAACTATGATCCAAAACCACCACAAAAAGACAACAAAGAAAACAATAAAAAAAATGTGCATAACGACCCAAAATGATGACAGAGACAAAAAAACACCACAAAGACTAACAGAACCATCACAAAACAATACACAAAATGCTAAAACACACTAAATGTCTGACAATGGGAAGAAAATGATCATAAACATACATAATGACAACTACAAAGTGACAAAAGAGACACAAAACGGACATAAAGACTTGAAAAAGATGCAAAATAACTACAAAGAAACACAAAATGATGCAAAGTGATTATAAAGAGACACTAATTGACTGAAAACGGACAGAAAGTGACTACAAACAGCCTAAAATAATGACAAAGAAACATAAAACGTCTATAAAGACAAGCAAAATGACTAAAAATAGAGAGAAAATAATCAAAAATTAACAGATAAATGCCTACAAAGCCAACTGTAACTGATATCCTCAGACCTCTGACACCCCCCCCCGCCCTCCTCCTCCTCCCTCGTGGGGAGAAACAGCAAACTAACTCCCTACAGCTTTATTGTGTCCTCCCTAATAGAACAAACTTTATTCCAAGAAATAGGCATAAATCAAGAAAAACAATCAAAGGAGCAGGAAGTTTGAAAGTTCCCGTGGGAGAGAAACCGTACAGCTGTCTGGTTTCTCTCACAGCTCAAAGCTCGCTCGTCAGACTCCGTGTGCTGCTCCATTCTGGTTTTACTGTTTACAATTACCTTTTATTAGAGTTATTTTGCTACTTGTTTTATTTAAAACAGAATCATCTTTTATGAAATTAAGGATTCTGTACAGATTAGATTTCAACCCTTGTGTTTTCCTCGGGTCAAATTTGACCCGTTTTTAAAGTTTCAGAATATCAGAAATATGGGTTTCTTACAACTAAATCACCCCAAAATAAAATTGATGTATGCATGTACGTTGTATGGAACCCATACAACAACCTTCACAGGTAAAATTAATACTGCCATTGAATTTTGGTTGTTTTACTCAATTTCATAACATTTGAAAAAAAAAACATGTTTAAATGGTTTAAAACAGACTAAACTTTAACATAAACCAGTCTGTGATTCAGTCAACATCCTCTGATCTTAACTATTAGTCAAAATATTACATAAATTCTGCCTTTTTTATCTAAAAAAAAATAGGTATTATTTCATTTCAATTAGGTATATTGACCATTATGCCACCTTCACTGCCACATGGGTGGCAGTGAAGGTCAGGGGCCTCGACGGACCAGACCCGGGCAGCAGACGCTGGCTCTGGGGACGTGGAACGTCACCTCTCTGTGGGGGAAGGAACCGGAACTTGTGCGGGAGGTGGAGCGCTACCAGTTGGATCTGGTGGGGCTTACCTCTACGCACAGTCTCGGTTCTGGAACCATACTCCTGGACAGGGGTTGGACTCTTTTCTTCTCCGGAGTTGCCCAGGGTGTGAGGCGCCGGGCGGCTGTGGGGATACTCACAAGCCCCCGGCTGAGCACCGCTACGTTGGAGTTTACCCCGGTGGATGAGAGGGTCGCCTCCCTACGCCTGCGGGTTGTGGGGGGGAAAACTCTGACTGTTGTTTGTGCGTATGCACCAAACAAGAGCTCGGAGTATTCGGCCTTCTTGGAGACCTTGAATGGAGTCCTGTATGGGGCTCCAGTAGGGGACTCCATAGTTCTGCTGGGGGACTTCAACGCGCACGTGGGCAATGATGGAGACACATGGAGAGGCGTGATTGGGAGGAACGGCCTCCCTGATCTAAACCAGAGTGGTTGTTTGTTGTTGGACTTCTGTGCTAGTCATGGATTGTCTATAACGAACACCATGTTCGAACATAGGGATGCTCATAAGTGTACTTGGTACCAGAGCACCCTAGGCCAAAGGTCAATGATCGATTTTATAATCGTTTCATCTGATCTGAGGCCGTATGTTCTGGACACTCGGGTGAAGAGAGGGGCAGAGCTGTCAACTGATCACCATCTGGTGGTGAGTTGGGTCAGAGGGTGGGGGAAGACTCTGGACAGACCTGGTAAACCCAAACGGGTAGTGCGGGTGAACTGGGAACGTCTGGAGGAGGCCCCTGTCCGACAGACTTTCAACTCACACCTCCGGCGGAGCTTTTCGTGCATCCCTGTGGAGGCTAGGGGCATTGAACCCGAGTGGACAATGTTCAAAGTTTCCATTGCTGAAGCTGCGGCGGGGAGCTGTGGTCTTAGGGTCTTAGGTGCCTCAAGGGGCGGCAACCCACGAACACCGTGGTGGACACCGGTGGTCAGGGAAGCCGTCCGACTGAAGAAGGAGTCTTTCTGGGATATGTTATCCCAGGGGACTCCGGAGGCAGTTGCAAGGTACCGAAGAGCCCGAAGGGCTGCAGCCTCTGCCGTGAAAGAGGCAAAGCAGCGGGTGTGGGAGAAGTTCGGAGAAGACATGGAGAAGGACTTTCGGTCCCTCAGGAGGGGGAAGCGAGGAACCATCCAAGCTGTGTACAGTAAGGATGGGACGCTGCTGACCTCAACTGAGGAGGTAATAGGGCGGTGGAAGGAGCACTTTGAGGAACTCCTAAATCCGACTAATACGCCCTCTATGGTAGAGGCAGAGCTGGAGGATGATGGGGGATTGTCGTCAATTTCCCTGGTGGAAGTTGCTGAGGTAGTTAAACAACTCCACAGTGGCAAAGCCCCAGGGATTGATGAGATCCGTCCAGAAATGCTTAAAGCTCTGGGTGTGGAGGGGTTGTCTTGGTTGACACGCCTCTTCAACATTGCGTGGAAGTCGGGGACGGTGCCTAAGGAGTGGCAGACCGGGGTGGTGGTTCCCCTTTTCAAAAAGGGGGACCAGAGGGTGTGTGCCAATTACAGGGGTATCACACTTCTCAGCCTCCCCAGTAAAGTCTACTCCAAGGTGCTGGAAAGGAGGGTTCGGTCGATAGTCGAACCTCAGGTTGAAGAGGAACAATGCAGATTCCGTCCTGGTCGTGGAACAACGGACCAGATCTTTACTCTCGCAAGGATCCTGGAGGGAGCCTGGGAGTATGCCCAACCGGTCTACATGTGCTTTGTGGATCTGGAGAAGGCGTATGACCGGGTCCCCCGGGAGACACTGTGGGAGGTGCTGCGGGAGTATGGGGTGAGGGGGTCCCTTCTCAGGGCCATCCAATCTCTGTACGACCAAAGCGAGAGCTGTGTCCGGGTTCTCGGCAGTAAGTCGGACTCGTTTCAGGTGAGAGTTGGCCTCCGCCAAGGCTGCGCTTTGTCACCAATCCTGTTTGTAGTATTTATGGACAGGATATCGAGGCGTAGTCGGGGTGGAGAGGGGTTGCAGTTTGGTGAGCTGGGGATCTCATCGCTGCTTTTTGCAGATGATGTGGTCCTGATGGCATCGTCGGCCTGTGACCTTCAGCACTCACTGGATTGGTTCGCAGCCGAGTGTGAAGCAGCTGGGATGAGGATCAGCACCTCTAAATCTGAGGCCATGGTTCTCAGCAGGAAACCGATGGAGTGCCTTCTCCAGGTAGGGAATGAGTCTTTACCCCAAGTGAAGGAGTTCAAGTACCTTGGAGTCTTGTTCGCGAGTGAGGGAACAATGGAGCGGGAGATTGGTCGGAGAATCGGCGCAGCGGGTGCGGTATTACACTCAATTTATCGCACCGTTGTGACGAAAAGAGAGCTGAGCCAGAAGGCAAAGCTCTCAATCTACCGGTCAGTTTTCGTTCCTACCCTCACCTATGGTCATGAAGGCTGGGTCATGACCGAAAGAACGAGATCCAGGGTACAAGCGGCCGAAATGGGTTTCCTCAGGAGGGTGGCTGGCGTCTCCCTTAGAGATAGGGTGAGAAGCTCAGTCATCCGTGAGGAGCTCGGAGTAGAGCCGCTGCTCCTTCGCGTCGAAAGGAGCCAGTTGAGGTGGTTCGGGCATCTGGTAAGGATGCCCCCTGGGCGCCTCCCTAGGGAGGTTTTCCAGGCACGTCCAGCTGGGAGGAGGCCTCGGGGAAGACCCAGGACTAGGTGGAGGGATTATATCTCCAACCTGGCCTGGGAACGCCTCGGGATCCCCCAGTCGGAGCTGGTTAATGTGGCTCGGGAAAGGGAAGTTTGGGGTCCCCTGCTGGAGCTGCTACCCCCGCGACCCGTTACCGGATAAGCGGAAGAAGATGGATGGATGGATATTGACCATTAATTTAAAAAAAGCGTCAAAAAAAGTGACCAAAACGTTTAATAAAGCACCAATTTAATTTTTACCCAGAAGGACAACAAGTTCATGGGAAGACAACACAAGGGTTAAAGTTATTTTGCTACTTGTTTTATTTTAAACGGAATCATCTTTTATGAAATTAGGGATTCTGTACATGTTAGATTTTAAGGGGAGACACCCGAGGTGAATAGGGAAAAACATGAACTAATGGACACCAGCATGAAACTTTCCCAGTTGATTACTGACGTCAAGACAAATATATTTTGTATTACAAGTTTTCTTTAATGGTATGTTTAAATATGCAAATTATGCATTCTCTTGTTAAATATGTGCTAATTTGCATAAATGCCCAGAACATACTTGTGAACATCAGATAATGTCAGGTTTAAAAATCCTGTTGTCCTCGGGTCAAATTTGACCCATTTTCAAATATTCTATCATAAATGTAGGTTTCTTTCAAACAAATTGTCCAAAAAAAGAACGTGGATTGTTACCTACAACGCTCTTCACAAGTAAAATAAATGATCAGTTCACTACTTTCATTGAATTTGGGTGTTTTGTTCAATTTTATAGCATTTGAAGAAAATACAATTGATAAAAGAACTTTGAAAAAAGTGACAAAAATGTCAAAAAAAGTGACAAAAATGACAGAAAAAGTGACTTTTTTTAAAGTGTTAAAAAAGTGACATAAATGTGACAACAAGTGACAAAACAAAAAATGACAAAAAGGTGACGAAAATGTCGAAATAAGTGACAAAAACACAGTGGAAAGCCACAAAAGTGTCGAAAAAGACTACCAAAATGCTAATATAGGTTTTTCATTTAAAATTTTGACTCAGAAAAACAAAAAGTTGCAGGTCGACGGGAAGACAACACAAGGGTTAAAAATCTTGTTTCATGTTGTTGACATGTTGGAGTCCAAGGTTTTCACCGAGGGGATTTGGGATATCTCTGTTTATCAATCAATCAATTAGAATATGGCGTCAACAGCCATGGCTCAAAATGCGTACAGATAACCACTTGGCTTAAGAAAGTGGACGTGTAAGTTTTTGCGAAGTCATGATGTCACGTTATTCACTGGGACAAATATATTTTGTATCCTAAGTTTTCTGAGAATTCTATGTTTAAATCTGCAAATGAGGCATTCCCTAATGCTAACTTTTGGTGAATTTAGGAGGAATCTACAGACACAAAGAGACCCAGTGGGGTCAAGATAAACATTTTAATGTGTACTTTGGATGTTTTATACCCAAGGGTCTGAAAGAAGAGATTGTACGAAGGCCAAACAGCACAAAAACTCAAAATAAAAAAAAGGTTTTTCCCTGAAGTGTCTTCCCGTAAACATAGAAACAAAACCAAACAAATAATACACAGAAGGCAGAGCATTCAGGTCACAGATGTTTACATGATTCACAGCGGTTTGGTTTCCACAGAAGCAAACACACACACACACACACAAATTTAAAAAAAAAAGTGTCGAAAAAAAGTGACGAAAATGTCGAAATAAGTGACAAAAACACAGTGGAAAGACACAAAAGTGTCGAAAAAGACTACCAAAATGCTGATATAGGTTTTTCATTTAAAATTTTGACTCAGAAAAAGAAAAAGTTGCAGGTCGACGGGAAGACAACACAAGGGTTAAAAATCTTGATGTCACGTTGTACACTGAACAAATATATTTTGTATCCTAAGTTTTCTGAGATTTCTGTGTTTGAATCTGCAAATGAGGGATTCTCTAATGCTAACTTTTGGTGAATTTAGGAGGAATCTACAGACACAAAGAGACCCAGTGGGGTCAAGATAAACGTCTTAATGTGTTTTTTTAATGTTTTCTATCCAAGGGTCTAAAAGAAGAGATCCTAAGGAAGCCAAACAGCACAAAAAAATCTAAATAAAAACAAAATAATGGTTTTCCCTGAAGTGTCTCCCTGTAAACATAGAAACAAAACCAAACTAATGATACACAGGAGGAGAGCACTCGGGTCACAGATGTTTAGATGATTCTCAACGGTTTGGTTTCCACAGAAAAAAAAACACACACACACACACACACACACACACACACACACACACACACACACACAGACAGACAGACAGAGACACACACACACACACACACAGACAGAGACACATACACACAGACAGACAGAGACACACACACACACACAGACAGAGACACAGAGACACACACACACACACACACACACACACACACACATAGACACACACATAGACACACACAGAGACAGAGAGACAGAGAGACATACAGACACACACTCACATTAATCCATAAGTAAAATAATGTGTAGTTGCAGCCCTAAAGATAATAATATGAGCGTCTGTGTTTACTGTAGTTGAGCAGGAATCGTCGGGGCAGGTCTCGAAGAAAGTCAAAGTCTCTGTCTCGTTGTACACCTCAAGAAGTCCGTCCTTCTCCATGGCTAACACACACACACACACACACACACACACACACACACACACTTAAACAGAACATTTGAAAGTATTTGAGACCACAGCAACGCACAATAATTCAATTAAATTCAACTTTATTTATAGTATCAAATCATAACAAGAGTTATCTCAACACACTTTACAGATAGAGTAGGTCTAGACCACCCTCTATAATTTACAAAGACCCAACTATTCCAGTAATTCCCCCAAGAGTAAGCATTTAGATAAGACGTTTTCAGACAAAACAGCCACATGATATTAAAATAAGAGCAGTATAACTAGCATTATTCTTTCTTGCAAATATAACTATACATATTCCTCTTCATATACTCAAAAATATTACACTAAATACATAAGCAAGCAAGCATTTAGCAGTGGTGAGAATAATGTGCATAACACACATCCAGGTTTTAGTCGTCCCTACTGATGTGGTGGGCGACATGTGTGAAATATGATCTCAGGACCTTCGGAGATGATTTCTTGTGACAGAAATCTGTGAGGAGACAAAAGGATGAAATCATTTCAATTATCTCTTGTTTTTTAATTTGCATCTCTACAATCTGTGGGAGGAGAAACCAGACAGGAACTGACCTGCAGCTCCGTCGTAGTTGAACGGGTTGGCGTTGGCGGGGAATCCCAGACAGGCGGCCAGTTTGTGGTGATCGCTGTGGTCTGCTTTCAACTTCTCAACATCCCGGTGATGCCCCTCCCTCCCTGAAACACACACACACACAGACACAGACACAGACACACACACACAGACACACAGACACACACACACACACACACACACACACACACACACAGACACAGACACACACACACACACACACACACACACACACACACACAGAGACAGAGAAACAGAGACACACACACACACACACACACACACACACACATTAATCCATGAGTAAAATAATGTGTAGTTGCAGCCCTAAAGATAATAATATGAGCGTCTGTGTTTACTGTAGTTGAGCAGGAATCGTCCCTCGCTGTCCTTCCAGACCATCGACAGACAGTCGGGGCAGGACTCGAAGAAAGTGAAAGTCTCTGTCTCGTTGTACACCTCAAGAAGTCCGTCCTTCTCCATGGCTAACACACATAGACACACACAGACACACACACACACACACACACACACACAGACACACACACACACATACACAGACACACATTACACGCTGCACCAATGGTATGAAACAAGACACACTTTGTCTCCTAAAGGGCCCTGCGTGTTTGTGTGTGTGTGTGTGTGTGTGTGTCTGTGAGTTTGTGTGTGTCTGTGTGTGTCTGTCTGTGTGTGTGTCTGCGTGTGTGTATGTGTGTGCCTCTGTGTGCGTCTGTGTTTCTGTGTGTGTGTGTCTCTATTTGTCTGTGTGTGTGTGTGTTTCTGTGTGTATGTGTGTGCCTCTGTGTGCGTCTGTGTTTCTGTGTGTGTGTCTGTGTGTGTGTGTCTCTATTTGTCTGTGTATATGTGTCTCTGTGTGTCTGTGAGTGTGTGTGTGTGTGTGTGTGTGTGTGTGTGTGTGTGTATATGTGTGCGTGTGTATTAATGCGACTCACCACCAGTAAAGCTGATCAAGGTGCTGTCCAGCGGGTCAGTGGGCATCGTCATGTTGATGATGTAGGTGACACACGTCTGGTGTCTGAAAATGACCCAAACCAGTTAGACAACACGACACAAACAACAAACGGACTTCTTATTGCAGGATAATCATGCTCGAGCAAATTACATAATTTCACATGCGCAGATATTACCGTGGATTTCCACAGGATGCAGAACGTCTGCGGACCGGCTCCGCTGCGGAACG